>NC_069499.1:1265293230-1265375730 GCF_027579735.1 Bombina bombina | reverse complement strand
TGTGTGTCTGCATGTGTAGGTGTATGCAATGTAGTGTGTGTGTATCTGTATGTATAAGCGTATGCTATGTAGTGTGTGTATCTGCATGTATAAGTGTAAGCTATGTAGTGTGTGTGTATCTGTATGTATAAGTGTGTATCTGCATGTATAAGTGTATGCTATGTAGGGTGTGTGTATCTGCATGTATAAATGTATGTTGTGTAGTGTGTGTGTGTGTGTGTATCTGTATGTATAAGTGTATGCTATGTAGTGTGTGTGCGCGTATCTGCATGTATAAGTGTATGCTATGTAGTGTGTGTGTGTATCTGTATGTATAAGTGTATGCTATGTAGTGTGTGTGTATCTGCCTGTATAAGTGTATGATATGCAGTGTGTGTCTGCATGTGTAGGTGTATGCTATGTAGGGTGTGTGTATCTGCATGTATAAATGTATGTTGTGTAGTGTGTGTGTGTGTATCTGTATGTATAAGTGTATGCTATGTAGCGTGTGTGTGCGTATCTGCATGTATAAGTGTATGCTATGTAGTGTGTGTGTGTATCTGTATGTATAAGTGTATGCTATGTAGTGTGTGTGTATCTGCCTGTATAAGTGTATGATATGTAGTGTGTGTCTGCATGTGTAGGTGTATGCAATGTAGTGTGTGTGTATCTGTATGTATAAGCATATGCTATGTAGTGTGTGTATCTGCATGTATAAGTGTAAGCTATGTAGTGTGTGTGTGTATCTGTATGCATAAGTGTGTATCTTTATGTATAAGTGTATGCTATGTAGCGTGTGTGTATCTGCATGTATAAGTGTATGTTGTGTAGTGTGTGTGTGTGTGTGTATCTGTATGTATAAGTGTGTGTGTGTGTGTGTGTGTGTGTGTTTGTGTGTATCTGCATGTATAGGTGTATGCTGTGTAGTGTGTATCTGTATGTATAAGTGTAAGCTATGTAGTGTGTGTGTATCTGCCTGTATAAGTGGTATGCTATGTAGTGTGTTACTGTGCATTTTTGATAACTTTAAAGGCCAGAATCTAGAATATTAATGGGGAATGCAGAGAGCAGTTTTAAATAATCTATTATTAAATGTCCAATTAAGATAAAAATGTTTAGCACTGTCTCTGCAAAGGTTAATTAAATACAGAGCTCACATAGCTATACCAGTGGTTTGAGCTTGTGTTTGATTTGCTGCCTAAGAGTATTAAAAGATATGACTTTATTTAGAATGTTATTTATATTACTTTGGTCTTATGATTTTTTTTAAGCCCCGCCCCTGCTCCTGCCCACCACATTTCAATTTGCCGCAGGGGGGGTGTCCCTCTTTTGAATTTTGAAATGTTGGGAGGTATGCTGATGAGCCAATGACAAGAGGCATATTTGCACCCCCTGCCCTAAAATCAACAGTACCCGTGACTAGCTCGTGGCTAACCATGAAAGGTGTATATAGGTGCCACAACCATATATGTAAAGCATACAAATTTGTGTCATTAGGAGAAGGATTCAGGTGCAAAATTACAGGAGAAATGTTTTCCCTTAATAAGTGCTACAATTGTAGAATGTCGTATGTAGTATACCTGCTAGCATGCATAGAATGTAAAATTCAATATGTAGGCATGACTTTGAGGGACACTAGGACCAGGATAAGGGAGCATGTTGGCAACATCAAACCAGGCACTCTGTCTACACCACTAGTAAGACATTTTAGGGATTTTCATCAAAAGAGACCAGATACACTCAGGTGGACAATAGTGGAACAGATTCAATTGGGAAGCAGAGGAGGGGATAGGGATAGCATACTTGCAAGCCAGGAGACCTTTTGGATCTTTAAACTGAAAACTAGGACACCAAATGGTCTAAACTCAGAATTTGACCTGATCAACTTCTGGGAGTAAAGTTGATCAAGTCAAATCTGGCTCATCTCACAACCTGCCCACTTGACCCTATTCCTTCACAACTTCTTCCCTCTCTCTCTGCTTCACTAACCCTTGCCCTAACTCATCTCACCAATCTCTCACCGCTGGCACATTTCCGGATACATTCAAGCATGCGTCAATCATACCAATCCTAAAAAATCCCTCGCTTGACCCCTCCACCCCTTCTAACTATCGACCGGTCTCCTTACTTCCCTTTGCTTCAAAATTATTGGAACAACTGGTCTACAATCGGCTAACTCAATTTCTCACAACTAACTCTTTACTTAATCCACTACAATCTGGTTTTCGCCCTAAACACTCAACAGAAACTGTTCTTGCTAAAGTAACAAATGACCTGTTATCCGCTAAAGCAAAAGGCTACTACTCCTTACTAATTCTTCTTGACCTATCCTCTGCGTTTGACACCATCCTCTCCTCCTAAAAATACTACATTCATTTGGCATCCGAGGCACAGCCCTCTCCTGGTTTGCCTCATATCTCTCAAACCGCTCGTTTTCAGTTTCCTTTAACAACAGTACCACTTATATGCTGATGATCCCAAAATCTATCTTTCCTCTCCTGATATCTCTCCCTCTTTACTCAACCAGATTTCCAACTGCCTCTCTGCAATTTACTCTTGGATGTCTTCACACTACCTCCAACTCAATCTGTCCAAAACTGAGCTGCTTCTTATTCCCCCTCTTCAAGACATCCAACACCTGACATTTCTCTGACAGCTGGAGACTCTATTCTCAACACCTCACCCCAGGTTCGCTTTCTTGGGGTCACACTAAACTCAAAGCTCACATTCAACCCACATATGCAAGCGCTTACTGTCAAGGTATATGTAAGGTTAATAAATATATATATTTTAAGGTTAATAAATATATATGTTTAATCAAATATCTGACTGGTCAGTAAAAGGTGATTAATTCCTTTCAGACAAACTGACTTCACTCATGTTCAGCTCTCCCCCCATTTAGTATGCAGAAATTATTCTAACACCCCAGTGAGGGAAATAAACATTTGGCTTGTTAAACTTTGACAAGCATCTCAGGATACCATTTGTCTTTCAAACTGGAAAGGTGTGATATGATCTCCAAAGTGGCATGTTTTGTGAGAATTTCAGCATTACTCTCAGGTGCAAAAAGACCCCATGTGGTGAGTAAAAGACGAAGAGTCTGGGAACTGAGTTAGAAGAAAGAGCAGTGGGGGTTTAAAAAAAAAATGGCTTTTAACAAAAGGCACATATTAAAATGTAACTTTGAATTTTATATATATATATATATATATATATATATATATATATATATGTGTATATGTGTGTATGTGTGTATTGTATATATACATGCATATTTTGAAAGCATGAATACCTTAGCCTCTGTGTTTTTAAAGAATATAAATAGATATTTGTGGACCCAAAAAGAAATGATTAATGACACTTATTATTTTGTTTCAGGTGGACCATGGGCAAAATTCCTGCATGCAAGAATTGTGAAAGACATAGAGCATACTATATTATGTGAAAACATATTAGATATAGAAATGCCAGGATACTGATAAAATTGTAATGCATTTTAAGCTAATAATTAACAGTATTAAATTGCCTTAATATAATACAATGTTAATAATATGACATATTTGGTATCAGAATAATCAGAAAAAATAATCTAATACTACCCATCTATAATTGGGGTTGTATGTGATTAATACAGAGAGTTGTGGTCTGATTAAATAACCATCTTATGAGAATTATTAACTTGTTAAAAATGCTTAGAAATGTTAAGGGTGAATTTGTTGTGTTGTGCTGTCTGTTGCCACCCAGTGTTATGTTGTGAGAATTGCAGCCATGAGATGATTGGTTGTTGCAAGGATGCATCTCCTTGGCAACATATATTCCCAGATGAACCAATCCGAGACAAGGTTTCCGTTTTGGGCGTTTCCTAATTTACCCATGATGGAAAACTGATATAAAGTGAATGCAGGATAGAGAAAGGACAGATTTCTGCTGAGCTAAAACTTGTAACTGGTTTGTTGGGCTGCGAGATACCACTTTACTCAAGCAAAGCTAATCTACCTTTCTCATTGATTGCGATATACACTTATTGGTGGTCTGAGGTAAAATAATTCCTATTAAGGAATATTGGATATCGATTGCTCTTTACCCTGGTAACGTATTCAAGGTTATTGGTAAGACTATATTTAAATTATAAGTCACTGCAGTTTAAAGTACAGTTGAAAGATTTAAAGAAGCAGTTTGTATTTCAAGTTAATATTTTATAAGCCTAGGTATTGTTTAAATTTGTATCTGGTAGGCTAAGTAACTTATATGTGCAAGTTCTGATGTTTTAAATCAATATTGTATTAGGATAAATTGCAGTTAAATAGCATAATATATATATTATCCTATTGTTTATAAGCACTGTTAGGATTGTATTGCTTGGATGTTAAAAGTTAAAGGTTTTAGTCCCATTGTGTTAATCTGAATGAAAGACTATTTGTAAATAAGGCTGATTTTTAAAGGTAAATTTTTCTGGGTTTTGTAAGAAGGATAGCATATCTTAATAGTTGGTTTTAACGTGTATAATAGTGTTTCATATTCTGGTATTACAAATATATTTCAAAATGTTCATGGATATTAACTAAATAAAAGAATTCAGGTATTTATATTAATTGTATGGTTTCTAGTAGATGCATGTTAGTTAAGGGTTTCTATTTTTAAGGATAATTATTATTTGTATTGTGTTATAACCCTGCCATAAGCTGATACTTTATTTGGAGAGCACTACTTGGATTCTTATCATAAATACTGACATTACCAAATCCTGCCATTCACACCTACGCAACATTTCCATAATTTGTCCCTTCCTTACTCAAAAAATGACAAAAATACTTATTAATTTGCTCATTTTGTTACGCATTGATTACTGCAACTTACTCCTAAATGGCCTTCCAAAACACCGCCTCTCCTCCCTCTAATCTATTATGAATGCTTCAGCTAGACTCATCCACCTAAGTCTCCGATCTACATCAGCGACTCTGCTCTGCCAGTCTCTACACTGGCTCCCCATACACTCCAGAATACAGTTTAAAGTATTAACCCTAACTTAAAAAGCACTAAACAGTCTAACTCCCAACTATATTTCCTCTCTTGTCGTGAAATATTCCTCATCCCGTCTGTGATGATAGCAGGATGTGATGTCACTAGCTGGTGGGCGGGGCTTAGGTCCGGTGTCTGTGTCGCAGTTAGTTTAGGACAATCAACCTGTCTGGATGTGTATTGCTATGCTCTGTAATAAAATAGAGTTGTACCATCATTGCTGTGTCCTGCATATGTCCTGCATCTCATGACATGGTGTCAGAAGTTCTGGACTACGCTTCTGTTTCTGATGATAACGATGTCAAAGTTTACCCCACCTGAGCCTTTTGACTTTTCTCAGCCTGCAGCTTGGCCCACATGGCGTCAGCGGTTTCAGCGCTTCAGGATTGCATCCAAACTGAACAAGGAGAGTGGTGAAGTACAAGTTAATTCTCTTTTATACTCCATGGGGAAAGATGTAGAGCCAGTGTTCAATGCTTTTACTTTTCAAGAAGGGGAAGAAGTTAACTTTGATATAGTTATGGATAAACTCAGTGCCCACTTTGTGCCCAAAAGAAATGTCATTCATGAGAGAGCTTGTTTTCACAAACGTAATCAGCGTGTGGGAGAATCTGTGGAGTCATTTGTGCGCAGCCTGTATGAATTAGCTGAATTCTGTGAGTTTGGTGTTGCTAAAGAAGAGCAAATCAGAGACAGAATAGTTATTGGAATTGCAGATGCTGAAGTCTCCCTGAAGCTGCAGTTAGAGCCTGATTTAACGTTAGAAGGGGCTATTAGGATGGCCCGCCAGAGTGAACTGGTGAAAAAGCAAAGTGCTGATCTGAGGTCTGAGAGTATTGTGGATGAAGTGCAACAGTCTAGAAAAATTACTAGTGAAAGGCACAGTGTGAGCGGTAGATCAAAAGTATTGTAAAGGCCTAGAAGTGGATGGGCGCAACATGGCCGATGCACACGGTGCTACCGGGCTCATGATCAGAGTGCTATATGCCCGGCCAGAGATAAAAGATGCAGAAAATGTAACAGAATAGGCCATTTTGAAGTGGTGTGTAAAACTGAATACATTAAGGAGATGCAGGTGGACAGTGACCAGGAGGGTCAGGAAGTGTCTTTTGTGGGGTCTGTTGTGGAACGGACAAGCTCAGAGGAAGATTGGAAAGTTACTTTTACTGTAATGGGAGCCAAAGTTGATTTTAAGATTGACACAGGAGCAGATATCACTGTAATGTCTTTTGCTGAATTTATGAAACTGCCTAGACAGCCCCAGCTGGCGAAGGTTACTACAAATGTTCATAGTCCTGGTGGCCGCATTGATTGTGTGGGGAAATTTCTTGCCAGCTGTGAGTACAAACAAAAAAAGTTCACCATGTGGGTGCATGTGATCCGAGGTCAGTGTGTTAACAGTTTATTGAGCAGAAAAGCAGCCTGTGACTTGGGCCTCGTGGCCAGAGTGAATGAGATCTCTGAAGATATGTTTGGCGAGTTGGGCCTACTGAGCTGCAAACCTGTCCGTATAGCACTTAAAAGTGACGCAGTCCCGTACAGTATTTCTACTCCTCGTAGAATTCCGTTCCCGCTCATGCCTCAAGTGGAGAAAGAGCTCATGCGCATGAAGTCTATGGGGGTTATTGAAGAGGTTGTTGAAGCAACTGATTGGTGTGCCCCCATTGTTCCAGTTGCAAAGAAAAACGGAAAGGTGCGCATCTGTGTGGACCTGAAAAGGTTGAATGAGGCAGTGAAGAGGGAAAGATTTGTGCTGCCGACACTGGAAGATATAGCCCCGAAGTTGGCTGGGGCGAAGTTCTTTTCCACATTAGACGCTTCTAGCGGCTTTTGGCAGATCCCCCTGGATCCAAAGTGCCGCAAACTGACTACCTTTATCACTCCGGTAGGTCGGTTCTGTTTCTGCAGACTTCCCTTTGGGATATCCTCCGCTCCTGAGATCTTTCAGAGGGAAATGAGTTCTCTCCTGAGTGGCCACGTGGGCACAGCAGTCGTCATGGACGACATTCTAGTGTATGGGTCTACAGTGGAGGAGCATGATCAGCGTTTGAGTTGTGTGCTGCAGGCTATCAAAGAGTCTGGGCTGAAGCTGAATAAAGAAAAATGTCATTTTAGGAAAACTGAATTATGCTACTTTGGGCATATCATCAATGGGGATGGCATCAAGCCGGACCCCGAGAAAATTCGGGCTATCGAACAGATGAAAAGCCCTTCTGATGTACATGAGCTGAGACAGATATTGGGCCTAGTAAATTACGTGGGCAAGTTTCTTCCAGATTTATCTACAGTTTTGCACCCTATCACAGAGTTGCTTAAGAAAGATGTTGCCTGGGTCTGGGGACCCTCACAAGAAAAAGCGTTCCTGCATGCTAAGTCCCTGCTGGGGTCTGCCCCAGTGCTGGGGTTCTACGACCCTTCAAAAAAGACTGTGGTTAGTGCTGATGCAAGCAGTTATGGGTTGGGGGCTGCACTCCTGCAGCTGAATGACAACAAACTACAGCCCATCGCCTACTGTTCCCGCACACTGACGGCTGCGGAGTCAAAATACGCTCAAATTGAGAAAGAGTGCCTGGCTGCAGTTTGGGCCTGTGAGCGCTTTCAGCGTTATCTAGTGGGTTTGGAGAAATTTAGTCTGGAAACTGACCACAAACCGCTAGTCCCTCTTATCAATTCTTATGACATCGACAAAACACCCTTGAGATGCCAGAGACTTTTAATGAGACTACTCAGGTTCAATGTTCAGGCAGTGCATGTGCCGGGGAAGCAGCTGGTTGTGGCAGATACACTGTCCAGGCTCCCGCTGGCTGCTGCTGAAGAATCCTCCACAGAGTCGGATGTAAAAGTGTATGTTGATTCAGTTCTGGCCTCTAAGTCCATTTCTTCAAGGAAACTGGAAGAGATAAAGAAAGAGACATATTTGGACACAGATCTGCAAGAAGTTATAAGGTACATAAGAGATGGCTGGCCCGAGAGCCGGGCAGCCTGGATGTCTTTAAATGCTTACCAGCCAGAGAGGTCACAGCTCACGGAGCTGGAGGGGTTGGTACTGTTCCAAGACCGTATTGTAATTCCTGTCAGCATGAGGAAGGAGATGTTAAACAGGATTCACGATGGCCACTTAGGCATTACAAAGTGCAGAGAAAGAGCAGCTACAGCTGTGTGGTGGCCTGGGATCAGCTCCGACATTGCAAATCACGTGTCTAAATGTGCCTTTTGCCGGGAACGCCGGCCTACTCAGAGAAGGGAGCCCTTAATGTCTACTCCGCTGCCTGCGGGGCCGTGGCAGAAAATAGCTGCTGATTTGTGCGAACTGCACGGGAAAAAGTTTCTTGTTGTTATCGACTACTATTCCAGGTATTTGGAAATAGCACCCCTGAATGATATCACAAGTCAGGCCGTTATCATTCGCCTGAAGAGCTTGTTCGCCCGCTGGGGCATTCCAATGGAGCTGGTGAGTGATAATGGCATGCAGTTCGCTTCTACAGAGTTCAGTGCTTTCAGCAGGGAATATGATTTTGTACATTCCACGTCAAGTCCACATTATCCGCAGGCCAACGGAATGGCTGAAAGGGCAGTTCAAACAACAAAATTCATCCTAAAGCAATCTGAACCGTACCTAGCCCTCTTGTCATACAGGGCGACGCCCATTCAAGCCACCGGGTTTAGCCCGGCACAGCTGATGCTAGGACGCCAGATTCGCACCACTTTACCCTCAGTGGGTGTCTTCAAGCCGCCTGGCCCTGTTCCTCGGGACGAAGTCCTTAGGAGGGATGAAGAGGCCAAAAAGGGTTATCGTTTCTTCTACGACAGGAGACATTCTGTCAGGCCTTTACAGGAACTGAAAGCGGGCCAAAGTGTCAGAATTAAACTGGATGATGAGAAGAAATGGAAGACGCCTGCTACGGTAGTGGGCCGCTCTCCAGAACCAAGGTCTTACACAGTCCTTACAGAGGGAGGGACGGTTACACGCCGTAACCGAAGACATCTTCAGCCTGTACCTGAGAGTCTGGAACCGGATACCTCAGTACCACCGCCGGTGGGATCTCCTGTTCTAAGAGAGGTGCCTTCCCCTCAGCAAGATCATAGCGGGGATATATCTTTGCCTCCAGCAGACTCTTGTTCACCATCTTCTGTATCAGAGGACAGTTCATGCAAAGTTACATCAAGCGGAAGAGTGGTGAGGCTTCCGGCCCGATACAGGGACTGACTTTAGCTAGAACAGTGACCGGAAGTATGGGCAGAATAATCCCATGGTCACTGTGGACTAGGGTAGTCTACCCCGATGTCCAAGTCAGGATGTAATTTATTTGTTCATGTTTTCTAATCCATCTGTTCTTATAATGTTCTAAAACAAAATGTTGTTGTATACCCTGTTGGTGTACTTTGTTATTTAATATATGTGAATGTATGCTTTGCCTTTGAAAAAGGGGAAGATGTGATGATAGCAGGATGTGATGTCACTAGCTGGTGGGCGGGGCTTAGGTCCGGTGTCTGTGTCGCAGTTAGTTTAGGACAATCAACCTGTCTGGATGTGTATTGCTATGCTCTGTAATAAAATAGAGTTGTACCATCATTGCTGTGTCCTGCATATGTCCTGCATCTCATGACACCGTCCTCTTCAACCTCTGACCTACGTCTCTCCACTCCTGTTATATCTATGTCCCACTCCCGCCTCCAAGACTTCGCATGTGCTGCTCCTGTCGTCTGGAACTCTCTACCCCGCTCCATAAGACTCTCTCCAACCTTGTATAGCTTCAGACGCTCCTTGAAAACCCACCTATTCAGAGAGGCGTACCATATCTCCTCCATCCCTCATCCGAACCAAACTAATACATGAACTGCCTGACTCACTACTGCAACTACATCTGATGTAACAAGCTACCCCAACCTTATGTCTCTGCACCCTAAACCTGTAGACTGTGAGCTCTCCGGGGCAGGTCCCTCTTCCTCCTGTACCAGATTTGTTAAGTGTTATGTTTTGTATTTTTATCAAAAATGTTGTCATTGTATACTCCTATCATTGTACCCTGTGCTACGTAATTTTGCGGCGCTATACAAATTAATGATAATAATAATAATAACCCCATACAGGGGAAGCTGTTACAACAAGAAATGAAAACCAGTAGGCATGGCCAAAACTTTGTTTTAATATATGTTTTACCCAATCACAGCCCTGGCAGGGCTATGTAAATAGGGTGTGACTGTGAGATCATTAGCTATGAATACGGCATAACTGCCAAAACGCGTCAGCGGACCTCACAGCCACAGCCTACCTGTGCGTGTTTTCTTGCATACTATGACTTTTTAACCAAATAAAGGATTATCATTTTTAAACTGTCACTCCTGGACCCTGCTCGTTCTTTTTTCATGCATATATGCATAGCCAGAAATCAGCAGTTAGGTTCCAGTAGTGCATTGTGGTTCCTGTGCCCACCTAGGTATATTTTTCAACAAAGGATACAAAGAGGAAAAAGTAAATTTGCTTTTAGAAGTAAATTGAACATCTCATAAAATGACATGCTCAATCTGAGTCATGAAAGTGTAATCTTAACTTCCAGGCCCTTTTAAGCACTGCATTGAAAAAAAAAATATGAAAAGCATTGGAAATTGTTATTTTATGAGCATAACTTGTAGGGGTTTCCTATTTCAGAGCAGTTCAGGTATACACCCCTTGCTTTGGCCAATCAAATGCAACTCTAAGCTTATATTTGAGATAGACGATCCCAGGATAAATGCAGTATGATCTCAGACTAATTGCAGTTTGATATCAGGATAAGTGATCTCAGGATAAGTGCACTATGAACTCAGTAAAACTGCAGTATAATCTCAGGACAATTGTAATTTGATATCAGTATAACACCAGTATGACCCCAGGATTACTGCAGTATGATCTCATTTATAACTGCTGTTTGATCTCAGGATAACACCAGTATGATCTCATTATAACTGCAGTATGATCTCATTATAACTGCAGTATGATCTCATTATAACTGCAGTATGATCTCAATATAACTGCTGTTTTATCTCAGTATAACTGCTGTATGATATCAGGATAACTGCTGTTTGATCTCAGTATAACTGCTGCATGATCTCAGGATAACTGCAGTATGATCTCAGGATAACTGCAGTATTATCCCAGGATACCTAAAATGTGATTTCAGGATAACTGCAATGTGATCTCAGAATAACTGCTGTATGATCTTAGTATAACTTCTGTATGATCTCAGGACAATTGCTGCAGTATGATCTCAGTATAACTGCTATATAATCTTAGTATGACTACTGTATGATCTCAGTATAATTGCTAGATAATCTTAGTATGACTACTCAGGATCACTGTAGTATGATCTCAGGATAACTGAAGTATGATTTCAGGACAACTGTTGCAGTATGATCTCAGTATAACTGCAGTATGACCTCAGTATAACTGCTGTATGATCTCAGGATAACTGCGGTAGGATCTCATGATAACTGTAGTATGAACGCAGGATACCTACAATGTGATTTCAGAATAACTGTAGTATTATCCCAGGATACCTACAATGTGATTTCAGGATAACTGCAATATTATCTCAGTATAACTGCTATATAATCTTAGTATGACTACTGTATGATTTCAGGATAACTGCTGTATGATCTCAGGACAACTGTTGCAGTATGATCTCATTATAGCTGCTATATGATTTTAGTATAACTACTGTATGATCTAAGGATTACTGCAGTATGATCTAAGGATAACTGTAGTGTTATCTCAGGTTAACCGAAGTATGATATCAGGACAACTGCTGCAGTATGATCTCAGTATAACTGCTTATGATCTCAGGATAACTGCTATATAATCTTAGTATAACTACTGTATGATCTAAGGATTACTGCAGTATGATCTAAGGATAACTGTAGTGTTATCTCAGGTTAACCGAAGTATGATATCAGGACAACTGCTGCAGTATGATCTTAGTATAACTGCAGTATGATCTCAGGATACCTACAATGTGATTTCATAATAACTTCAGTATGATCTCAGGACAACCGAAGTATGATATCAGCGCAACTGCTGCAGTATGATCTATAAACTTAGTCTTCAATGCCTATGAGGAAGGCAGGGATGCACAATTTCCCAAGACTAGTGTTAGAAAAGCTTTTGGGTTAAGTTATAGGGATGTACATTTGGATCCTTTGTGAGGATCGGAATACAAAAGTAAGCAGCGTTTTGTGTCCTTCGGATATTTTCATAGCAGGATTTTGATTCCTGTAAAATATCCCCACACTAAGATCTGTGCAAATCCAGATCTTTAGAGTGGGGATCTTGGATGAAGACTTCTGCCGCCTGGATGAGGACAGATGTCCGGTCTTTGAAAACTGTAAGTGGATCGTTGGGGGTTAGTGTTAGGTTTTTTTAAGGGTTTATTGGGTGGGTTTTATTTTTAGAGTAGGGTTTTGGACAATGTAAAAGAGCTAAATGCCCTTTTAAGGGCAATGCCCATCCAAATGCCCTTTTCAGGGTAATGGTTAGCTTAGGTTTATTTAGATAGGTTTTTATTTGGTGGGTTTGGTTGTGTGGGTGGTGTGTTTTACTGTTGGGGGGTTGTTTGTATTTTTTTTTACAGGTAAAAGAGCTGATTTCTTTGAAAAGACCCTTTTAAGGGCTATTGGCAGTTTAGTGTAGGATAGGGTTTTTTTATTTGGTTTTTTTTTTTTTACTTTTATAGGGCTAATCCTATTAGATTAGGAGTAATTCGTTTTCTATTTTGTGTAATTTAGTGTTTATTTTTTTTGTAATTTAGATAATTGTATTTGATTAATTTAAAATAGGTTATTTAGGTAATAATTGTAAGTTTTATTTAGATTTATTTTAATTATATTTAAGTTAGGGGGTGTTAGGGTTAGGTTCAGGGTTACTTTAGGGTTAGATTTATGCTTAGGATTAGGGTTACGTTTAGGGGTTAATATAATTTATGTAGTGTTAGTGGTGTGGGAGGCTAGAGGTTTAGGGGTTAATAACTTTAGTATAGTGGCGTCGACATTGGGGGCGGCAGATTACGGGCTAATAAGTGTAGGTAGGTGGCGGAGATGTTCGGGCCAGCAGATTAGGGGTTAATAACTGTATGTGGGTGACGGCGATATCGGGGCCGGCAGGTTAGGGTTAATAACTGTAATGTAGGTGGCAGCGATGTTAGGGGCAGCAGATTAGTGGTGTTTAGACGTGTTTTTTATTTTAGGGTGTTAGGTTTAAACATAACTTTTTCTTTCCTCATAGACATCAATGGGGCTGCGTTACGGAGCTTTTTGTTTCCGCGATCGCAGGTGTTAGGATTCTTTTTAGCTGACTCTCCCCATTGATGTCTATGGGGAAATCGTGTACGGGCACGTCAAAACACTGCTTGTATTTGGGTGAGGTATGGAGCTCAACGCAACCTTATCACCCTACAAGCCGGGGTTTACAAAACCTGTAATAGCAGTGCTATAGGGAAGTGAAATACTGCCGCTTTTGTGCCGGTCGTTAATTTCCCTATAGCGCTTAAAACTCGTAATCTAGCTGAACGTTTGGTAAATTTCAAACAAACATTAACATTGCATAAATAAACAAATCTGTCTACTTTGTCTTTTTACGCTAAAAACCTTAAAAGTTTTAAACATTTGGGTAGGATAATCAATAAATGTCTAAGTGTAAAATCAGAGATCAAACAAAAGAGATCTCCTAACCTCAACTCTGCATTCTCTTCACCAAAACACTAGTGGGGGGGGGGGGTAACTTAACTCTAAGCTAAACTGCTATTCAGATATCTCCCTTTAAGATTTAGTAGAACCAGAACCTTTGAAAATGATCATTAGTACCTTGAATCCAAGAGGCAGATTCCAACATGGCATATATATTATTAATTTTATCTATTATTTCTGGCCAGGGAAGGGTTCCCACCTTCCAATACCTGGCTATGCATACTCTGGTAGTCATGCAAAGGGTTCTAATAAATGTATTTATTGTGGAATTATAGGGTTTGATGTGTTTGTTAAGTAGGGCCTGGGGTATAGACAAAGTGATACATTAATTTAATAGTTTTCATATTAATTCAGATAGTTGATCTCAAATTTCCCTTAGGGCATTCCCACCACATATGGATGTAAGTCCCGTGCTTCCAACACACCCTATAGCATTGTTTGTTGTGTTGCAGGGAAAACTGTGAGGCCCTTATAGGGGCGAGATACCATCTATAGGAGGCTTTTATACAATTTTCTTTGAGGTCTGCACTAAATAGACCCTTACAAGAGTTCTGAAGAATCAGATCCCATTTACCCTTCGGGTATTCTTTCCCTATATCTCGCTCCATTCTTTCCAGCATTGGTGTTTTGGAATTCGATTTTGCTTTTTGTAGAGCCAAATATAGTTAAGTGATCATCTTCTTGTTCTTATTTGGGGTACTAAAGAGGTGTTCTAATCTAGTATATGGTTGGGAGGTTCGATGAGAATAGTGTTTATAAGTGGCTGAAGAAACCTGTAGATAAAGAAACCAGAATAACTTGCATGGGTGAAGTCTATCCTGTATCTGATTAAAGGTAATTATCTGCCCACCCTCCAAAAGGTTGGCCACTCTGTATAACCCTTTGTTTTCCCATTTTCCTAGTTTAATAAATTCTAAGGCATGATTGTGGATTTCTGAGGAATCAAATGCAAAGTTTTGATTAGAGATTTTCCATATTTGAATCATGCCTGCAGTTATAGGTGAGTTGTAGGGGTGTCTATTAGGTGTACAGGTTATGTCCTATAATATGTCCACCAGTTTCTCATACCCTCCCAAGTCAGCCTCTATTGCCGTCCAAGTTACATCTCTAGGGTTCTTACTCAATAAAGCGACCTGTGCTAGTCTAGCCACCTGATAGTGTTCTAGCAAATTAGGTACTCCTACTACCACCGACTGTCTGTTCTTTTTTCAGAATATAAGAGGCAATTCTTGCTCTTTTACCTCCCTTTAGAAAGTAGATTAGGTCTGTCAGCAGGTTTTGTAAGTCCATCAGAGGGATTTTAATCAGTAAGGCTCTGAAAAGGTAAAGTAGTCTAGGTAGGATATTCATTTTTATGGCTGAATAACGACCATACCATGGAAAAATTGCTACTTTTTCAACTTCCTGGGGTCTCTCCTGATAGTCTTATAGATAGGAATATAATTTAGGTTATATAAATCAGCTTAGCTACTGGTTAATTTAATTCCTAAATATGTGATACGTGGACCAGGTGAACTCAAAGTTTGTTTCTATCAACTTTTTTGTGTACTCTGGGAGGGCAAGCGGTAAAGCGTCACATTTCTCTTAATTAACTTTATATCCCGAAATGTTGGAGAAATCTTTTAACATTTGATACAGGTTAGGTAAAGAGATTAATGGCTTAGTTAGAGATAAGAGGACATCGTCAGCAAACTGCGTAAGTTTACACTCAGTGTGCTTGAGCTGTACCCCATATATATCTGGAGAGTTACGAATACACGAAGCGAGGGGTTCAATACAGAGGGCAAATAACATTGGTGACAGTGGGCAGCCCTGACGGGTACCATTTAGAATATTGATGTATCCCGAAATGTTGGAGAAATCTTTTAACATTTGATACAGGTTAGGTAAAGAGATTAATGGCTTAGTTAGAGATAAGAGGACATCGTCAGCAAACTGCGTAAGTTTACACTCAGTGTGCTTGAGCTGTACCCCATATATATCTGGAGAGTTACAAATACACGAAGCGAGGGGTTCAATACAGAGGGCAAATAACATTGGTGACAGTGGGCAGCCCTGACGGGTACCATTTAGAATATTGATGTTTTTCGACTGATAGCCCGCAGCTCTAATAGTGACTGTTGGTCGAAAGTATATACCTTTGATAGCTTGTATAAAGTATTCTTGGAAACCTATCTTAATGAGAACCTCTAGCATATAACACTAATCTACCCTGTCAAACGCCTTCTCTGCATCCAAAGATAGAAGCAGAAAAGGTGTCCCTGTCTCTGTTAAGTAATCAATTAGGGAAATAGTTAAAATGCATTTTAACCAAAGAATTAGTGATTGAACATTATCCGACATCACTTTTATCACTAGCCCTCATAGACATCTATTATCTGAGGGAAGGAACGCACCTTAACTATCTAAGATGAATACTGAAGCATATATTATACTACTGGTATTACCAGCACAAAATTGCAAATGGGATGGATTGTGCTCCATAGATGTTAACAATCCATACTGCTTGCATTTTTACTACGTTCTTTGTACTTGTAATCTGGTCATCTATTCTTTATGATTTTCTTTTCTAAATCTGTTCATTTCCCCGTGACCAGCTTACATTTTAAATAAACACAGTTGTGCTCTAGTTTATTGAAAAGCTAAAAATAAGAAACATTTCACACTTGTTAACTGTAAACATATTCACAAACATATACACATACACAAATAAAATATGAATCTGAATGTCCATATATGATTGCATTTAACCAAATTGTTTCTTGTATGATTGAGATAGAGCATGCAATTTTAAGCAACTTTCTAATTTACTCCTATTATCCTTTTTTCTTCATTCTCTTGCTATCTTTATTTGTAAAAGCAAGAATCTAAGCTAAGGAGCCAGCCCATTTTTAATTCAGCACGTGGATTGCACTTGCTGATTGGTGGCTAAATGCACAATTGAATTTAACGCGTGACCTCAGAGCTCTGGTTATCTATTATACTCGAATAAAATGTTGCCCAAAACACATCAAAAATACATTTAAAGGACTTCCGGTGGGCGGCTCACCAAGATAGCCACTGCTTCACACTGCTCCGTGAATGACATGTGCTCATAAAAGAATTGTGGCCGAATCTTAAGCCATCCAGACCTCCCTTGCCAACAAGTGTGCCCGGGAAACACCAAGGATCAGGACGTTACAACTCCTGGCTACCGAGAAGGCATAAAAATAAAATTAAGCCTTTAGGCTTTTCTGATGTGTTCACTCCGACGATAAATAAGATGGAGCACATAACCTCCCCACTACACTGTTCTACCCCCTGTTCCGGCACCCCCGGAGCCCCCCGCAAGTTATTAACCCCTAAACCGCCGCTCACGGACACTGCCGCAACTATAATAAATGTATTAACCCCTAAACCGCCGCTCCCGGAGCCCACCGCCACCTACATTATACCTAGTAACCCCTATCCTGCCGCCCCTATACCGCCGCCACCTATAACAAATTTATTAACCCCTATCCTGCCAATCCCGGACCCCGCCGCAACTAAATAAATTGTTTAACCCCTAAACCGCCACTCCCGGACCCTGCCGCCACCTATATTAAACTTATTAACCCCTAATCTGCCAACCCTACACCTTCGCCACCTATAATAAATGTATTAACCCCTATCCTGAACCCCTATACCGCCACCACTATAATAAAATTATTAACCCCTAAACCTAAGTCTAACCCTAACCCTAACACCCCCCTAACTTAAATATTAATTAAATAAATCTAAATATTATAACTCTTATTAACTAAATTAATCATATTTAAAACTAAATACTTACCTTTAAAATAAACCCTAATATAGCTACAATATAAATAATAATTATATTGTAGCTATCTTAGGATTTATTTTTATTTTACAGGCAAATTTCAATTTATTTTAACTAGGTACAATAGCTATTAAATAGTTATTAACTATTTAATAGCTACCTAGTTAAAATAAAGAGAAATTTACCTGTAAAATAAAAACTAACCTAAGTTACAATTACACCTAACACTACACTATACTTAAATAAATTATTCCTATTTAAAACTAAATACTTACCTGTAAAATAAACCCTAAGATAGCTACAATGTAATTAATAATTACATTGTAGCTATTTTAGGATTTATATTTATTTTACAGGTAACTTTGTATTTATTTTAGCTAGTTAGAATAGTTATTAAATAGTTATTAACTATTTAATAACTACCTAGCTAAAAGAAATACAAAATTACCTGTAAAATAAATCATAACTTAAGTTACAATTAAACCTAACACTACACTATAATTAAATTAATTAAATAAATTACCTACAAATAACTACAATTAAATACAATTAAATAAACTAAAGTACAAAAAATAAAAAAAAAATAAGTTACAAAAAATAAAAAAAAATAAGTTACAAACATTTCAAAAATATTACAACAATTTTAAGCTACTTACACCTAATCTAAGCCCCCTAATAAAATAACAAAGCCCCCCCAAAATAAAAAAATGCCCTACCCTATTCTACATTAAAAAGTTAACAGCTCTATTACCTTACCAGCCCTTAAAAGGGCCTTTTGCGGGGCATGTCCCAAAGAAAACAGCTCTTTTGCCTGTAAAATAAAAATACAACCCCCCCCAACATTAAAACGCACCACCCACACACCCCTACTCTAACCCAAACCCCCCTTAAATAAACCTAACACTACCCCCTGAAGATCATCCTACCTTTAGCCGTCTTCAGCCAGCCGACCACCGATGGAACAGAAGAGGATATCCGCAGCGGCCGAAGTCTTCATCCAAGCGGCGCTGAAGAAGTCTTCCATCTGATTGAAGTCATCATCCAAGGGGCACTGAAGAAGTCTTCCATCCGATTGACATCATCATCCAGGCGGCGTCTTCAATCTTCATCCATCTAGAGCGGAGCGGAGCCATCTTCAGACGAGCCGACGCGGAGCCATCCTCTTCTACCGATGGACTAACGACGAATGACGGTTCCTTTAAGTGACGTCATCCAAGATGGCGTCCCTCGAATTCCGATTGGCTGATAGGATTCTATCAGCCAATCAGAATTAAGGTAGGAAAAATCTGAAGTTCAATCCGATTGGCTGATCCAATCAGCCAATCAGATTGAGCTTGCATTCTATTGGCTGTTCCGATCAGCCAATAGAATGCGAGCTCAATCTGATTGGCTAATTGGATCAGCCAATCGGATTGAACTTCAATCTGATTGGCTGATTCAATCAGCCAATCAGATTTTTTCTACCTTAATTCCGATTGGCTGATAGAATCCTATCAGCCAATAGGAATTCGAGGGACGCCATCTTCGATGACGTCACTAAAAGGAACCATCATTCGTCGTAAATCCGTCGGTAGAAGAGGATGGCTCTGCGTCAGCTCGTCTGAAGATGACTCCGCTCCGGATGGATGAAGATTGAAGCCGCCGCCTGGATGATGACTTCAATCGGATGGAAGACTTCTTCAGTGCCCCTTGGATGAAGACTTCGGCCGCTGTGGATGTCCTCTTCTGTTCCATCGGTGGTCAGCTGGCTGAAGACGGCTAAAGGTAGGATGATCTTCAGGGGGGTAGTGTTAGGTTTATTTAAGGGGGGTTTGGTCTAGAGTAGGGGTGTGTGGGTGGTGGGTTTTAATGTTGGGGGGGTTGTATTTTTATTTTACAGGCAAAAGAGCTGTTTTCTTTGGGGCATGCCCCGCAAAAGGCCCTTTTAAGGGCTGGTAAGGTAATATAGCTGTTAACTTTTTAATGTAGAATAGGGTAGGGCATTTTTTTATTTTGGGGGGCTTTGTTATTTTATTAGGGGGCTTAGATTAGGTGTAAGTAGCTTAAAATTGTTGTAATATTTTTGAAATGTTTGTAACTTATTTTTTTTATTTTTTGTAACTTAGTTTTTTTAATTTTTGTACTTTAGTTAGTTTATTGAATTGCATATAATTGTAGTTATTTGTAGGTAGTTTATTTAATTAATTTAATGATAGTGTAGTGTTAGGTTTAATTGTAACTTAGGTTATGATTTATTTTACAGGTAATTTTGTATTTCTTTTAGCTAGGTAGTTATTAAATAGTTAATAACTATTTAATAACTATTCTAACTAGCTAAAATAAATACAAAGTTACCTGTAAAATAAATATAAATCCTAAAATAGCTACAATGTAATTATTAATTACATTGTAGCTATCTTAGGGTTTATTTTACAGGTAAGTATTTAGTTTTAAATAGGAATAATTTATTTAAGTATAGTGTAGTGTTAGGTGTAATTGTAACTTAGGTTAGTTTTTATTTTACAGGTAAATTTCTCTTTATTTTAACTAGGTAGCTATTAAATAGTTAACTATTTAATAGCTATTGTACCTAGTTAAAATAAATTGAAAGTTGTCTGTAAAATAAAAAAAAATCCTAAGATAGCTACAATATAATTATTATTTATATTGTAGCTATATTAGGGTTTATTTTAAAGGTAAGTATTTAATTTTAAATAGGATTAATTTACTTAATAAGAGTTATAATATTTAGATGTATTTAAATAATATTTAAGTTAGGGGGGTTAGGGTTAGGGTTAGACTTAGGTTTAGGGGTTAATAATTTTATTATAGTGGCAGCGGTATAGGGGGGGCAGGATAGGGGTTAATAAATTTATTATAGGTGGCGACGGTGTAGGGGGGGCAGATTAGGGGTTAATAAGTTTAATATAGGTGGCAGCGGGGTCCGGGAGCGGCGGTTTACGGGTTAACATATTTATTATAGTGGTGGCGGGGTCCGGGAGCGGCGGTTTAGGGGTTAATCAGTTTATTAGAGTGGCGGTGGGCTCCGGGAGTGGCGGTTTAGGGGGTAATAACTTTATTTCGTTGCGGCGGTGTAGGGGGGGACAGATTAGGGGTGTTTAGACTCGGGGTACATGTTAGGGTGTTAGGTGTAGACAGCTCCCATAGGAATCAATGGGAATCTTAAGCCATCCAGACCTCCCTTGACAACAAGTGTGCCCGGGAAGCACCAAGGATCAGGACGTTACAACTCCTGGCTACCGAGAAGGCATAAAAATAAAATTAAGCCTTTAGGCTTTTCTGATGTGTTCACTCCGAGGATAAATAAGATGGAGCACATAACTTCCCCACTACACTGTTCTACCCCCTATACCGGCATCCCCGGAGCCCCCCGCAACTAAATAAAGTTATTAACCCCTAAACCGCCGCTCACGGACACTGCCGCAACTATAATAAATGTATTAACCCCTAAACCGCCGCTCCCGGAGCCCACCGCCACCTACATTATACCTAGTAACCCCTATCCTGCCGCCCCTATACCGCTGCCACCTATAACAAATTTATTAACCCCTATCCTGCCAATCCCGGACCCCGCCGCAACTAAATAAATTGTTTAACCCCTAAACCGCCACTCCCGGACCCTGCCGCCACCTATATTAAACTTATTAACCCCTAATCTGCCAACCCTACACCTTCGCCACCTATAATAAATGTATTAACCCCTATCCTGCCCCCCTATACCGCCACCACTATAATAAAATTATTAACCCCTAAACCTAAGTCTAACCCTAACCCTAACACCCCCCTAACTTAAATATTAATTAAATAAATCTAAATATTATAACTCTTATTAACTAAATTAATCATATTTAAAACTAAATACTTACCTTTAAAATAAACCCTAATATAGCTACAATATAAATAATAATTATATTGTAGCTATCTTAGGATTTATTTTTATTTTACAGGCAAATTTCAATTTATTTTAACTAGGTACAATAGCTATTAAATAGTTATTAACTATTTAATAGCTACCTAGTTAAAATAAAGAGAAATTTACCTGTAAAATAAAAACTAACCTAAGTTACAATTACACCTAACACTACACTATACTTAAATAAATTATTCCTATTTAAAACTAAATACTTACCTGTAAAATAAACCCTAAGATAGCTACAATGTAATTAATAATTACATTGTAGCTATTTTAGGATTTATATTTATTTTACAGGTAACTTTGTATTTATTTTAGCTAGTTAGAATAGTTATTAAATAGTTATTAACTATTTAATAACTACCTAGCTAAAAGAAATACAAAATTACCTGTAAAATAAATCATAACTTAAGTTACAATTAAACCTAACACTACACTATAATTAAATTAATTAAATAAATTACCTACAAATAACTACAATTAAATACAATTAAATAAACTGAAGTACAAAAAATAAAAAAAACTAAGTTACAAAAAATAAAAAAAAATAAGTTACAAACATTTCAAAAATATTACAACAATTTTAAGCTACTTACATCTAATCTAAGCCCCCTAATAAAATAACAAAGCCCCCCCAAAATAAAAAAATGCCCTACCCTATTCTACATTAAAAAGTTAACAGCTCTATTACCTTACCAGCCCTTAAAAGGGCCTTTTGCGGGGCATGCCCCAAAGAAAACAGCTCTTTTGCCTGTAAAATAAAAATACAACCCCCCCAACATTAAAACCCACCACCCACACACCCCTACTTTAACCCAAACCCCCCTTAAATAAACCTAACACTACCCCCTGAAGATCATCCTACCTTTAGCCGTCTTCAGCAAGCCGACCACCGATGGAACAGAAGAGGACATCCGCAGCGGCCGAAGTCTTCATCCAAGCGGCACTGAAGAAGTCTTCCATCCGATTGAAGTCATCATCCAAGGGGCGCTGAAGAAGTCTTCCATCCGATTGACATCATCATCCAGGTGGCGTCTTCAATCTTCATCCATCTAGAGCGGAGCGGAGCCATCTTCAGACGAGCCGACGCGGAGCCATCCTCTTCTACCGATGGACTAACGACGAATGACGGTTCCTTTAAGTGACGTCATCCAAGATGGCGTCCCTCGAATTCTGATTGGCTGATAGGATTCTATCAGCCAATCAGAATTAAGGTAGGAAAAATCTGAAGTTCAATCCGATTGGCTGATCCAATCAGCCAATCAGATTGAGCTCGCATTCTATTGGCTGTTCCGATCAGCCAATAGAATGCGAGCTCAATCTGATTGGCTAATTGGATCAGCCAATCGGATTGAACTTCAATCTGATTGGCTGATTCAATCAGCCAATCAGATTTTTCCTACCTTAATTTCGATTGGCTGATAGAATCCTATCAGCCAATAGGAATTCGAGGGACGCCATCTTCGATGATGTCACTTAAAGGAACCGTCATTCGTCGTAAATCCGTCGGTAGAAGAGGATGGCTCTGCGTCGGCTCGTCTGAAGATGACTCTGCTCCGCTCCGGATGGATGAAGATTGAAGCCGCCGCCTGGATGATGACTTCAATCGGATGGAAGACTTCTTCAGTGCCCCTTGGATGAAGACTTCGGCCGCTGCGGATGTCCTCTTCTGTTCCATCGGTGGTCAGCTGGCTGAAGACGGCTAAAGGTAGGATGATCTTCAGGGGGGTAGTGTTAGGTTTATTTAAGGGGGGTTTGGTTTAGAGTAGGGGTGTGTGGGTGGTGCGTTTTAATGTTGGGGGGGGTTGTATTTTTATTTTACAGGCAAAAGAGCTGTTTTCTTTGGGGCATGCCCCGCAAAAGGCCCTTTTAAGGGCTGGTAAGGTAATAGAGCTGTTAACTTTTTAATGTAGAATAGGGTAGAGCATTTTTTTATTTTGGGGGGCTTTGTTATTTTATTAGGGGGCTTAGATTAGGTGTAAGTAGCTTAAAATTGTTGTAATATTTTTGAAATGTTTGTAACTTAGTTTTTTTTATTTTTTGTAACTTAGTTTTTTTTTATTTTTTGTACTTTAGTTAGTTTATTTAATTGCATATAATTGTAGTTATTTGTAGGTAGTTTATTTAATTAATTTAATGATAGTGTAGTGTTAGGTTTAATTGTAACTTAGGTTATGATTTATTTTACAGGTAATTTTGTATTTCTTTTAGCTAGGTAGTTATTAAATAGTTAATAACTATTTAATAACTATTCTAACTAGCTAAAATAAATACAAAGTTACCTGTAAAATAAATATAAATCCTAAAATAGCTACAATGTAATTAAATAGGATTAATTTACTTAATAAGAGTTATAATATTTAGATGTATTTAAATAATATTTAAGTTAGGGGGGTTAGGGTTAGACTTAGGTTTAGGGGTTAATAATTTTATTATAGTGGCAGCGGTATAGGGGGGGGCAGGATAGGGGTTAATAAATTTATTATAGGTGGCGACGGTGTAGGGGGGCAGATTAGGGGTTAATAAGTTTAATATAGGTGGCGGCGGGGTCCGGGAGCGGCGGTTTACGGGTTAACATATTTATTATAGTGGTGGCGGGGTCCGGGAGCGGCGTTTTAGGGGTTAATCAGTTTATTAGAGTGGCGGTGGGCTCCGGGAGCGGCGGTTTAGGGGGTAATAACTTTATTTAGTTGCGGCGGTGTAGGGGGGGACAGATTAGGGGTGTTTAGACTCGGGGTACATGTTAGGGTGTTAGGTGTAGACAGCTCCCATAGGAATCAATGGGATGTCGGGCAGCAGCAAACATGAACTTTCGCTATGGTCAGACTCCCATTGATTCCTATGGGATCCGCTGCCTCCAGGGCGGCGGATTGAAAACCAGGTACGCTGGGCCGGAAAAGTGCCGAGTGTACCTGCTAGTTTTTTGATAACTAGCAAAAATAGTCAGATTGTGCCGAACTTGTGTGCGGAACATCTGGAGTGACGTAAGAATCGATCTGTGTCGGACTGAGTCCCGCGGATCGAAGCTTACATCACAAAATTCTACTTTTGCCGGTGTGTAGGGCTTGATAACTTAGGCGAATCAGCCTCGCCACAAATACGCTGCGGAATTCCAGCGTATTTGAGGTTGACGGCTTGATAACTAGAGGCCCTAGAGTCGTACACTTTCATCCAAACAATATTAAGCCATCTCATATCATTCTTATATACCCAGAATACCCAGAAAAGAGCATAGATATGGGGTTACTATACTTTTACAAAAGTCAGTTACTTGAATAATAATTAGCAGTCTAGGCCCAAGTGTAAACAATTATTTTTGTTTAGTTAGTGTAGTTAAAGGGCCATGATACCCAAATGTTGAAACACTTGAAAGTGATGCAGCATAGCTGTAAAAAGCTCACTAGAAAATATCACCTGAACATCTCTATGTAAAAAAGAAAGATATTTTACCTAAAAAATTCCTCAGTAACCACATCCCATTGCAAAGGACTTCTAAGCAACAAATCAGTATGTCAGTCCCGGGACAGTTAAGGGAGTGAGCTTACGTGCACACTCATTTTATTTCCCTATTCAGTTTACTATGAAATCTCATGAGAGTTAAAGGGACATGAAGCCCAAAAATTTTCTTTCATGATTCAGATAGAGAATATAATTTTAAACAACTTTCTAATTTACTTCTATTATCTAATCTGTTTTATTCTCTTGGTATCATTTGTTAAAGGAGCAGCAATGCACTAATGGTTTCTAACGGAACACATGGGTGAGCCAATGACAATCAGCTTATATATGCAGCCACCAATCAACAGCTAAGACCTAGGTTCTCTGCTGCACATGAACTTGCCTAGATAAACATTTCAGCAAAGGATAACAAGAGAAAGAAGCAAATTAAATAATAGAAGTAAATTGGAAAGTTGTTTGAAATTGTATTCTCTATCTCAATCATGAAATATTTTTTTGGGGTTTCATGTCCCTTTAAGTCAAATCTCATGAGATCACAGTAAAATAGTTCATGACCTCAGCACTGTTGATGCTGATTGGCTGCTGTTCATTTCTTCATATATATATTTTTTTTTTACCTGCAGCTCAGCAACAGCAGAAGTATATTGTTTTACACAGAGCTTTACAATTACACTGCAACAGTTTCAAGTGATTTAGCATATGAGTATTATATCCTTTTAAGTAGAAATATTTGATAAATTAATAAAGAGAAAAGCCCCAACAGTGTAGACATTTAAAATATTTAATGGGTCATAATTAAGATCTGAAACAGTATGTGATTATTGTATGAATATGGCCTTACTGAATCCTTAAATATCTTAATTTGTATCTTGTCCAATATACCAATGTTTTTATTCTACCCTGTGTGGTATAATAACATGTTTTGTATATGTCTGCCTTGTTGGATATAAATAAAAGTACATACATTTAAAAGTCCAGTTACACTCATAATAACACTATCTGATAAAAATTATTATAAAAAAAAATGCATAAAAAGCTATGAGGTCTCAGTATTAGAGAGAAAAAGGGACTGCAAAGGGCTTTAACATAGAGATACATACATACACATGTCTAAATATCTATATGTATATGTATGTATGTGTATATACTGTATATATATATATATATATATATATATATATATATGTGTGTTCAGATGTATGTATATAGGTATAGATATATATTGTACCAAAATACCATCAGATATATGTAGAAATATGTATTTATGAATAAATAGAACATATTCTTCTATGTGAAGAACATTGGAATGTGAAATATTAATATTTTTTTGTTGGGTAAGCGCATTTGAGAAAATGCAATCAGGTTTGCGTGCGAGTAGGTTCCTTTTTTCAAGCTCCATGCTATGGGGGAATACATTAACGCGATCACAATATTATATATATATAAACTTGTAATAGGAGCACTACCTGACACGCGCAAAAAGCGTACTTCAAGTGGAGTTAGCACAGGAGCAATAAATATCGCTCCACTCATAATCTAGCCCTTACTTTGTTCTCATCAATTATATGAAAATATTACTCGCCCATTGCATTAATTTATATTATTGGTTACATGAAAAAAGCAGCATTCTAACATATTAGGTCATCTTCAATATTGAATTAAAGGGACACTCTAGCCAGAAAACAGTGTACAATAATTAAATAGTATCAATTCCATATATATACTGTTACATACCTCCCAACATTTGCCGGATGATTTCCGGGATGCGGGAGGTTAAAAGCTTGGGGGCCAGTAATTGTGTATTGGGGACGTGTTCGGGGGGGGGGGGTTACATGTGGTCTATTGGAGTGTCAAGTAATTCATGATTGTTTCTGGGTGAAGCTTGATGTGTCCCTTAAAACCATGACATTAATTGGCTGCGGCAGGATGTGGGTCATACCTCCTAACCTGTGTTGTTCTGCCTTACATTTGCAGGAATAAAGTTTAGGGCTGGAAAAAAAGAAACAGACGTCTCCCTGTCTTTGATAAACATGCTCTGTAGTAGATTATTATTCCTACACGTGGCTACCTTAGCAACAAACTAGTCTCTGCAGTTCTGCAGTTAGTTGGTAGCTGAAACTCGCACTCTAAACACAGCACCCTGGCAATTTGCCTTAGCTGCCCAAACTAACTTGTCAGGAATCAGTGTAAGTTTTTAGCTGCCACTTTAGTTGCTGAGGTAACCATGTGCAGGAATAATAATCTTCTACAGAGCAGGTCAATCATGGGCAGGAAGGCAGCTTTATTATGTCCCTATCAGACAGCGAGTCTAAGGACTCAGTAGTACACAATCTTGCACTTCTTTTAGCTTCACCTTAAATTGAAACATGTTACTTAAATGCTTTCATCCAAAAAGAATACAGTCAAATGTATATTATACAATACCTCTTATAAAGATAAATGTGTATTATACTGCAGTTGTAAAGAAATATGTATGGGAGAATTAAAAAAAAAAATAAAAAAAAAGATTTACTACTTATTTTATGAGGTAGGGTTATCATATACATGAAGCTTAAAATATGAAATGTTGAGTTAAAAAAGGTAAATTCATACTATACAAAAAATGAAAATGTAAAAGTCAACTTTTTCATTTCATAGCCAATAGTTGTTCAAGTCTCCAAGTTCTATTTCCTAAAAAACATTAGAATTTTTACTTAACAATTCACTTATAGATTCTGTCAGGAAGTCCAGGTGCATCCTCCTTAATGTATTTCTATGATAGTGTGTACTGGCAATAAATAGCTGAACCAGAGGTCTCTACTCTTGGAGAGAATATTTGATGAAGATCTGTGTATTGTCTCCTGAAATGGCAAAAGTCCTTAGGCAGATACTGTCTGCATGTTCCAATAAACCTACAGTTATTCCTGCTAAATAGTGAGAATTCTAACAAATGACCATATATGTTTTCACATAGAAATCATAGTTATGTTTACCTTTTACCAATGTTAAATGCTCTTTACCCTTTTTGCTGTAGAAAAGTAAAAAATGCTGATGTTGTCACTTTGAGACTCCTCTGCATTTTATTGTCAGAATTCAGCCTTATAGATCAGGACTGTCGTTTTTAACTAGCGGTTGATGAAGTGTCCAAGACGTATTATGTATGGAGCAGATGCTGATTCTTATTCTTCTGTATGGTCACTTCAGGCTTAAGTGTGTGAGACAGAATCAAAGGCTTATTAGTTGTCTGCCAAAAACAACACCTTGAAACACTCCTGAAAGAGGCTGTTCATGGAAGGTTGTCTTGAGCTGTCAGACATGTCATTCTATAATGACAAATTAATGCTGGGGAAAGGACAGCATGTCCTACTGTACAGAAATACTGACTGTAGCTTGTGTACCTCTTCATAAAATCAACACCACAAAGCTTAACTCTTTTAGTGCCAAATGTAACAATCGTTTTGCTTTCCAATGCATGACGACATCATTGTTTTCTTATTATGTTTTACAAACAAACAGATTACATAGTGCTATGATGCTATGATACATGTCTGTAGATATAAATATCTCAAAAGAGTCCATGCATATATTTTTTAGTGTTAGCTTTTTTTCCTTTTTTCTTTGGGGGGGGGTTATTTTTTTAAGTGGGGATTTAGTTTTAGGGGCCGATTTATGATGGCCCGAATGGGGCCATCTTGCCCTGTTTCTGTGCGAGCCTTCAGGCTCACTGGAAACCGCAGTTAAGAAGCAGCCGTCTTAAGACCGCTGCTCCTTAACTGTATCGCCGCCTCCTATACGATCGGGTTGATTGACACACTGCAAATCTGCAAGGGGCGGCATTGCACAAGCAGTTCCCCATAACTTCTTGTGCAATGCTGAATGCGGACAGCGTATGCTGTCAGCATTCAGCGATGTCTGGCGCAATAATAAATTTGCCCCTTAGAATAGACATAACTGTATTTTATTTTTTTTGGTAATTTTCCTATATGATCGGGTTGATTGACACCCCCTGCTAGGGGCCATCTTGCCCTGTTTCTGCTTGTTCGGCTACATTTCCGCTAACGCAGTTGGTTTAAATAACAATAATTTTCGCGCTATCCATGACATCACAAAATAACGTACCTGGATTTACACCCGTATCTCTATCTCTAATGATTTCTAGTTAGCAACAAAATTTAGGTAAACATTTAGGTTAACAATAAATATGATGTTATAAATAAATATTGCTAAGTAGGAATTGTGTACATTAACAATTGTATTTATACAAGGAAGACAATCATATTTTTAAATGCATTGAATAAAAACATTCAATGAGAGTATCCCTTCTCTCTCAACATCATAATACCAGTATTGACTTTTTGGACCTTAAGGTATTACTATGTAATGAGATACATAGTAAAATCTATTTCAAATCCTGTGATACAAACACATACATTAGGCATGATAGCTGTCACCATCCGAACTGGTTGAAAGCGGTCCCTAAGGGACAATTTGCCCGAATTAGAAGAAATTGTAACCAACTGATAGATTATGATAAACAGTCACTATTATTAAAAGATAGATTCATACAAAAGGGGTATAACCGTGAATCCTTGGAACAAGTAAGAGATTAAATAAAAAATAAAAATAGGGAAGACCTTTTGATAACAACAACAAAACAAAAAGATTTGCCTCAATTCCCCAAATTTGTCACCACTTTCAATAGTGAACATAAAACAATTAAAAAAATTATACAGAAGAATTAGCATGTACTAAAAGAGGATGAATTCCTTAATCCTATAATTCCCATGAATCCATTGATTGTTTTCAGAAAAGGCCAAAATTTTAAACAGAAATTAAAAACATGATTAAGGGAATTGCCCCCCCCCCCCAAAACCAATACAGATCAGCAATCTAAATGTTTTTTTTACTTGTGGAAGATGTAAGGGCTGCAATTATACTAAAAGAGCACATAAAACTTTCTCCTCTTTCAAAGGAATTTAAAATCAAATGTTTTATAACATGCAAAACGCAAAATGTAATATACTAGAATTTTGGAACACTTCAACAAAATTAAAAATGAACATGATGACCATGGGGTACCCTTGCACTGCAATAGCTGTAAAGAATATAAGACAGAATCGTTCCTTTGGTTAGGAATAGAAAAAGTGTCCACTCACTGTAGGGGAGGAAAAATCAGTAAAAATCTAGAGAACTTTGGTGGATACATACCTTAAAAACATATGCCCATTGGGGTTTAAATAAGGACATCAGAATTGCTGCATTTATATAGTACATATAAGAGTAATCTCTGGTTCCCATTTATCGTGAACCTTATGTATCTAATTGCCTTTTAAGTTTGAGGTTATACATATTATATAATTCACACTTTTCTCTTTTTATGTATTTAGAGATTGAATATACTAATAACTTTTTTAAGACTCCATCGTTATGACTGGACAGTTATAAACATGTGACATACCTGCAGCATAACGGACCTGTTTGGGAACTGAACACTGTTCACTACTCGATTGAAAACAAAGCCAACGTAAGATCAACATGCCTCCTAGATTTAATTGGTCAAATGTTTTCCATTGGATTTTCTCATTGAATGTTTTTTTATTGAATAAATTTAAAAATATAATTGTCTTCCTTGTATAAATACAATTGTTGATGTACACGATTCCTACTTAGCAATATTGATTTATAACATCATATTAATTGTTAATATATTTACCTAAATTTTGTTGCTAACTAGAAATCATTAGAGATAGATATACGGGTGTAAATCCAGGTACGTAACTTTATGATGTCATGGATAGCGTGAAAATTATTGTTATTTAAACTGCCTGCGTTAGCGGAAATGTAGCCGAACACCCAACTCTATCTTGTGAGTATATATCACTCATTCCACACATATTGGTGGATACTGCATGATTGTGAATCTTTCTACGTAGAATAACCGGTTGAACCTGAACATGAGTCCTCCTCTGTGGACCAGCGCCTCCAAGCACATTTTCAAGTCAGTCTGGGAGAAAACTGAGGGACGGCTGCGGTCACAGTTTCAGAGGAGAATATTAATTTATTAATTTATTTCTTCTATTGTGTTACCACTATATTTTCTTGTAGTTCACCAGAACTGCTTGTGCAATGCTGAATGCGGACATACGCTGTCCGCATTCAGTGATGTCTGGCGGACATGATACGCTGCAGCCAGGCAATAATAAATCGGCCCCTTAGAATAGACATAACTGTATTTTATTTTATTTGGTAATTTCCCCCCCCTAATTTTTGGTAACTTAGGGGGTTTTAAGTTAGGGAGTTAGCTGGTTAGGGGCGTTAGGGGCGTTAGCTGGTTAGGGGTTAGTGGTAGGGATGGGCGAATGTGTTTATATTCGAATTCGAATGTTAGAACAAATGTTATTGTAGAAATTCGATTTACATAATCGAATGTTGACAAGAACGAACTCTCAAAAATTCTATAATTAAATGCTATTTACAGTTTTCGAATGTCACTTTCGAATTCAAATGTTCATAATGAGATTGAATGTCCACATATGAAATTTCCAATGTAACATTCGATTTAACAAATACTATTCAGAACTTAAAGTTCAATAGCTCATGTGGTATGGAATTTAGTAAATTGATACATAATAGATACAAATATATAAATTCGAATGTTTCTATTTCGAATATTGCATAATTTGAATATTACATTTAAAGAAAGCATTAGAAATACTATTATAAACATATAAATTCAAATTTTTCAAATTTGAATATTGCATAATTTGAATATTACATTTAAAGAAAGCATTAGAAATACTATTACAAATATATAAATTAAACATTTTCAAATTCGAACATTGCATAATTCGAATATTACATTTAAATAAAGCATTAGAAATACTATTACAAATATATAAATTCAAATTTTTCAAATTAGAATATTGCATAATTTGAATATTACATTTAAAGAAAGCATTAGAAATACTATTTTATATATATAAATTTTAATTTTTCGAATTTGAATATTGTATAATTTGAATACATGAAAAGAATGTTAGAATGTTGTACAAACATTCAAAATCGAAACGAATGAATGTGTTAAAATTTGTTTAAGTTTTCGAATTTTACGAAACATTCACCCACCAATAAACAAGTGCAAAGTTCAAATAAAGTTAGCACGAGAACAAAATTGATAATAGGAGTAAATTAGAAAGTTGCTTAAAATTGCATGCTCTATTTGAATCACGAAAGAAAAAATTTGGGTTAAGTATCCCTTTAACTGGAAACGGTTTAAAAGTGTATATATATCTGTATTTATATACATATACAGGTAGAAAAACCTTTATCCAAACTGCTTGGGACCAGGAAAGGTTTGGATTTTGGAATATTTCCATCTATAAAATGGGACAGTTTGGAGATGGGATGGAAGTACCAAGTGTAAACAACAATATATCCGGTAATTTAGGCAAAACCCTAAAGGTAGTTTTTTATAATTTTTTAATACGTTTGTATGCATAACACTCAGAAAGATACAGTACTGCAATAAGAAAGGTGATATTTGTTGTTTTAAATAAATATAGACTATCATTTGCATTTTAGAACAAAAAACCAAGCCAAAGATACAGGCAGAGAAGTTTGTGACTTACAGGCAGGGAAAAAAAAACATAATTTATGTAAGAACTTACCTGATAAATTCATTTATTTCATATTGGCAAGAGTCCATGAGCTAGTGACGTAGGGGATATACAATCCTACCAGGAGGGGCAAAGTTTCCCAAACCTCAAAATACCTATAAATACACCCCTCACCACACCCACAATTCAGTTTAACGAATAGCCAAGTAGTGGGGTGATTAAGAAAGGAGTAAAAAGCATCAACAAAGGAATTTGGAAATAATTGTGCTTTATACAAAAAATCATAACCACCATAAAAAGGGTGGGTCTCATGGACTCTTGCCCATATGAAAGAAATTACTTTATCAGATAAGTTCTTACATAAATTATGTTTTCTTTCATGTAATTGGCAAGAGTCCATGAGCTAGTGACGTATGAGATAGAAATACCCAAGATGTGGAATTCCACAGAAGAGTCACTAGAGAGGGAGCGATAAAATAATAACAGCCATTGTCCACTGAAAAAAAATAATCCACAACTCAAAATATAAGTTTATTTTCATAATGAAAATAAAAAACTTTGTATGCAAAGAGGACCAAGTTGCTGCTTTGCAAATCTGATCAACTGAAGCTTCATTCTAAAAACCCACGAAGTGAAGACTGATCTAGTAGAATGAGCTGTAATTCTCTGAGGCGGGGCCTGACCCGATTCTAAATAAGCCTGATGAATCAAAAGCTTTAACCAAGATGCCAAGGAAATGGCAGAAGCCTTCTGACCATTCCTAGAACCAGAAAAGATAACAAATAGACTAGAAGTCTTCCTGAAATCTTTAGCAGCTTCAACATAATATTTCAAAGCTCTTACCACATCCAAAGAATGTAAGGATCTCTCCAGAGAATTCTTAGGATTAGGACACAAAGAAGGGACAACAATTTCTCTATTAATGTTGTTAGAATTCACAACCTTAGGTAGAAATTTAAATGAAGTTCGCAAAACTGCCTTATCCTGATGGAAAATCAGAAAAGGAGATTCACAAGAAAGAGCAGATAATTCGGAAACTCTTCTAGCAGAAGAGATGGCCAAAAGGAACAGCACTTTCCAAGTAGTTTAATGTCGAAAGAATGCATAGGCTCAAACGGAGGAGCCTGTAAAGCCTTCAAAACAAAATTAAGACTCCAAGGAGGAGCGATTGATTTAATGACAGGCTTGATACGGACCAAAGCCTGTACAAAACAGTGAATATCAGGAAGCTTAGCAATCTTTCTGTGAAATAAAACAGAAAGAGCAGAGATTTGTCCCTTCAAGGAACTTGCAGACAAAACCTTATCCAAACCATCCTGAAGAAACTGTAAAATTCTAGGAATTCTAAAAGAATGCCAGGAGAATTTATGAGAAGAACACCATGAAATATAAGTCTTCCAAACTCGATAATAAATCTTCCTAGAAACAGATTTACGAGCCTGTAACATAGTATTAATCACTGAGTCAGAGAAACCTCTATGACTAAGCACTAGGCGTTCAATTTCCATACCTTCAAATTTAATGATTTGAGATCCTGATGGAAAAACGGACCTAGAGACAGAAGGTCTGGCCTTAATGGAAGTGGCCAAGGTTGGCAACTGGACATCCGAACAAGATCCGCATACCAAAACCTGAGAGGCCATGCTGGAGCTACCAGCAACACAAACAATTGTTCCATGATGATTTTGGAGATCACTCTTGGAAGAAGAACTAGAGGCAGGAAAATATAAGCAGGTTGGTAACACCAAGGAACTGTTAACGCATCCATTGCTTCCGCCTGAGGATCCCTGGACCTGGACAGGTACCTGGGTAGTTTCTTGTTTAGATGGGAAGCCATCAGATCTATTTCTGGGAGACCCCACATCTGAACAATCTGAGAAAACACATCTGAATGGAGCGACCACTCCCCCGGATGTAAAGTCCGATGGCTGAGATAATCCGCTTCCCAATTGTCTATACCTGGGATATGGACTGCAGAAATTAGACAGGAGCTGGATTCCGTGCAAGCAAGTATCGTAGATACTTCTTTCATAGCTTGGGGACTGTGAGTCCCACCCTGATGATTGACATATGCCACAGTTGTGATATTGTCTGCCTGAAAACAAATGAACGGTTCTCTCTTCAACAGAGGTCAAACCCGAAGAGCCCTGAAAATAGCACAGAGTTCTAAAATATTGATTGGTAACCTCACCTCTTGAGATTTCCCAACCCCTTGTGCTGTCAGAGATCCCCAGACAGCTCCGCAACCTGAAAGACTTGCATCTCCCGTGATCACAGTCCAGGTTGGACAAACAAAAGAGGCCCCTTGAACTATACGATGGTGATCTTACCACCAAGTCAGAGAGAGTCGAATATTGGGATTTAAGGATATTAATTGTGATATCTTTGTATAATCCCTGCACCATTGATTCAGCATACAAAGCTAGAGAGTTCTCATATGAAAACGAGCAAAGGGGATCGCGTCCGATGCTGCAGTCATGAGATCTAAAACTTCCATGCACATAGCTACTGAAGGGAATGATTGAGACTAAAGGTTCTGACAAGCTGAAACCAATTTTAATTGTCTTTTGTCTGTTAGAGATAGAGTCATGGACACTGAATCTATCTGGAAACCTAAAAAGGTGACCCTTGTCTGAGGAATCAAAGAACTTTTTGGTAAATTGATCCTCCAACCATGTCTTTGAAGAAACAACACTAGTTGATTTGTGTAAGATTCTGCAGAATGTAAAGACTGAGGAGCTAGTACCAAGATATAAGGAAACACCACAATACCCCATTCTTTGATTACAGAGAGTAGGGCACTGAGAACCTTTGAAAGGATTCTTGGAGCTGTCGCTAGGCCAAATGGAAGAGCAACAAATTGGTAATGCTTGTCTAGAAAAGAGAATCTCAGAAACTGATAGTGGTCTGGATGAATCGGAATATGAAGATATGCATCCTGTAAGTCTATTGTGGACATATAATGCCCTTGCTAAACAAAAGGCAGAATAGTCCTTATAGTCACCATTTTGAAAGTTGGCACTCTTATATAACAATTAAAAATGTTCAGATCCAGAACTGGCCTGAATGACAATGAATAGATTTGAATAAAACCCCAGACCCTGTTCCTGAAACAGAACTGGTATGATTACCCCTGAAAGCTCCAGGTCTGAAACATACTTCTGAAAAACCTGAGACTTTACTGGATCTGCTGGGATGCGTGAGAGAAAAAATCTTCTCACAGGAGGTCTTACTCTGAATCCTATTCGGTACCCTTGAGAGACAGTACTCTGAATCCATTGATTTTGGACAGAATCTGCCCAAATGTTTTGGAAGAATCTTAATCTGCCCCCTACCAGCTGAGCTGGAATGAGGGCCGCACCTTCATGCAGACTTGGGGGCTGGCTTTGGTTTCTTAAACGGTTTGGATTTACTCCAACTTGAAGAAGGTTTCCAATTGGAACCAGATTCTTTGGGGGAAGGATTAGGTTTCTGTTCCTTATTTTGACGAAAGGAACAAAACGGTTAGAAGCTTTAGATTTACCCTTAGGTCTTTTATCCTGAGGCAAAAAAACTCCCTTCCCCCAGTGACAGTTGAAATAATCGAATCCAACTGAGAACCAAATAACTTATTTCCTTGGAAAGAAAGAGATTGTAATCTAGACTTAGATACCATGTCATCATTCCAATATTTGAGCCACAAAGCTCTTCTAGCTAAAATAGCTAAAGACATAAATTTAACATCAATTTTGATGATATCAAAAATGGCATCACAGATAAAATGATTAGCATGTTGAAGCAAGCGAACAATGCTAGACAAATCAGGATCCATTTCCTGTTGCGCTAAACTTTCCAACCAAAAAGTTGATGCAGCTGCAACATCAGCCATAGAAATGGCAGGCCTGAGAAGATAGCCAGAATATAAATAAGCTTTCCTTAGATAAGATTCAAGTTTCCTATCTAAAGGGTCTTTAAAAGAAGTACTATCTTCCATTGGAATAGTAGTACGTTTAGCAAGAGTAGAAATAGCCCCATCAACTTTAGGGATTTTTTCCCAAAACTCCAGTCTAACTGCTGGCAAAGGATACGATTTTTTAAACCTTGAAGAAGGAATAAAAGAAGTACCAGGCCTATTCCATTCCTTAGAAATCATATCAGAAATAGCATCAAGAACTGGAAAAACCTCTGGAGTAACCACAGAATTTAAACGTTTACTAGTTTTAATATCAAGAGGACTAGTTTCCTCCATATCCAATGTAATCAACACCTCTTTTAACAAGGAACGAATATAGTCCATTTTAAATAAATAAGTAGATTTGTCAGTGTCAATATCTGAGGAAGGATCTTCTGAATCAGATAGATCCTCATCAGAGGAGGATAATTCAGTATGTTGTCAGTCATTTGAAATTTCATCAACTTTATGAGAAGTTTTAAAAGACCTTTTACATTTATTAGAAGGCGGGATGGCAGACAAAGCCTTCTGAATTGCATCAGCAATAAAATCTTTTATATTCACAGGTATATCATGTACATTAGATGTTGAAGGAACAACAGGCATTGTACTATTACTGATGGACACATTCTCTGCATGTAAAAGCTTATCATGACAACTATTACATACCACAGCTGGAGATATAATCTCCACAAATTTACAACAGATGCACTTAGCTTTGGTAGAACTGTTATCAGGCAGCAGGGTTCCAACAGTGGTTTCTGAGACAGGATCAGATTGAGACATCTTGCAAATGTAAGAGAAAAAACAAAATATAAAGCAAAATGATCAATTTCCTTATATGGCAGTTTCAGGAATGGGAAAAAAATGCAAACAGCATAGCCCTCTGACATAGAAAAAGGCAAGAGGCATATAGGAACAGGGTTTAAATAATGAAATTATTTGGCGGCAAGTATGAAGCACAACACAAACTGAATTTTTTTTGCCGCTAACAACATCCGGAAATGACACACTTGCGTCATTGTAGACGCAACCTTGTACAAGGAACTCAGCGTCAACTAAGACGCCTGAAATGACGAATTTGCATCATCGGACGTACCTTTGCTGCAAAAAAATTCTCGCGCCAAGAATGACGCAATAAACTTTGGCATTTTGCGTCCTCGCGAGCCTAATTTTGCCCGCGAAATTTAATGAAAAAGCAGTCAATTGAAAAAAGACTATACCCCAGGTAAGAAAAATATTTTCATAAATATTGGCGAGATTACGAGTCTTGCGTTAGCCTTAAAAAGCAGCGTTGAGAGGTCCCAATGCTGCTTTTTAACTCCCGCTGGTATTACCAGTCTGGCAGGTACAGGTGTACCGCTCACTTTTTTTCCGCGACTTGAGCTTACCGCAAATCCCTTTACGTCAATTGCGTATCCTATCTTTTTAATGGGATTTGCCTAACGCTGGTATTACGAGTCTTGGAAGAAGTGAGCGGTAGACCCTCTCCTGTCAAGACTGATACCGCATTTAAAAGTCAGTAGTTAAGAGTTTTATGGGCTAACGCCGTAACATAGAACTCTTAACTAAAGTGCTAAAAAGTACACTAACACCCATAAACTACCTATTAACCCCTAAACCGAGGTCCCCCCCACATCGCAAACACTTAAATAAAGTTTTTAACCCCTAATCTGCCAACCAGACATCGCCGCCACTTTAATAAATATATTAACCCCTAAACTACCGCACTACCGCCTCGCAAACACTAGTTAAATTTTATTAACCCTTAATCTGCCGTCCCTAACATCGCCGACACCTACCTACATTTATTAACTCCTAATCTGCCGTCCCCAACATCGCCGCTACTATATTAAATTTATTAACTCCTAAACCTAAGTCTAACCCTAAGTCTAACCCCCCCAACTTAAATATAATTTAAATAAAACGAAATAAAATTACTACAATTAAATAAATTATTCCTATTTAAAACTAAATACTTACCTATAAAATAAACCCTAAGCTAGCTACAATATCGCTAATAGTTACATTGTAGCTATTTTAGGATTTATTTTTATTTTGCAGGCAAGTTTGTATTTATTTTAACTAGGTAGAATAGTTATTAAATAGTTATTAACAATTTAATAACTACCTAGCTAAAATAAATACAAAAGTACCTGTAAAATAAATCCTAACCTAAATTACAATTACACCTAACACTACACTATCATTAAAATAATTACCTAAATTACCTACAATTAACTACAATTAAATAAAATAAAATAAAGTACAGAAAAAAACACTAAATTACAGAAAAAAATAAAATAATTACAAGATTTTTTAAACTAAATTTAATTTTTTACTAATTTTTTTTTTTACTAAATTACAAATAGCCCTTAAAAGGGCCTTTTGCGGGGCATTGCCCCAAAGTAATCAGCTCTTTTACCTGGAAAAAAAAATACAATACCCCCCAACATTAAAACCCACCACCCACACACCCAACCCTACTCTAAAACCCACCCAATCCCCCCTTAATAAAACCTAACACTACCCCCTTGAAGATCACCCTACCATGAGACGTTTTCACCCAGCCGGGCACAAGTGGTCCTCCAGAGGGGCATAAGTCTTCATCCGATCCGGGCAGAAGAGGACCTCCAGAGGGGCAGCAGTCTTCATCCAGGCGGCTTCTTCTATCTTCATCCATCCGGAGCGGAGCGGGTCCATCTTGAAGCCAGCCGACGCGGAGCATCCATCCAGACCGACGACTACACGACAAATGACAGTTTCTTTAAATGACATCATCCAAGATGGCATCCCTTGAATTCCGATTGGCTGAAAGGATTCTATCAGCCAATGGGAATTAAGGTAGGAAAAATCCTATTGGCTGATCCAATCAGCCAATAGGATTGAAGTTCAATCCTATTGGCTGATCCAATCAGCCAATAGGATTGAGCTCAATCCTATTGGCTGATTGGATCAGCCAATAGGATATTTCCTACCTTAATTCCGATTGGCTGATAGAATCCTATGAGCAAATCGGAATTCAAGGGACGCCATTTTGAATGATGTAATTTAAAGGAACCGTCATTCGTCGTGTAGTCGTCGGCCTGGATGGATGCTCCGCGTCGGCTGGCTTGAAGATGGACCCGCTCCGCTATTTGTAATTTAGTGTAGGGTAGGGATTTTATTATTTTGGGGGGCTTTTTTATTTTATTAGGGGGATTAGATTAGGTGTAATTAGTTTAAAATTCTTGTAATTATTTAATTTTTCTGTAATTTAGTGTTGTTTTTTTTCTTCGTACTTTAGTTTATTTTATTTAATTGTAGTTAATTGTAGTTAATTTATTTTAATTTAGGTAATTAATTTAATGATAGTGTAGTGTTAGGTATAATTGTAACTTAGGTTAGGGTTTATTTTACAGGTAAATTTGTCTTTATTTTAACTAGGTAGTTATTAAATAGTTAATAACTATTTAATAACTATTCTACCTAGTTAAAATAAAAACAAAGTTGCCTGTAAAATAAATATAAATCCTAAGCTAGATACAATGTAACTAATAGTTATATTGTAGCTATCTTAGGGTTTATTTTATAGGTAAGTATTTAGTTTTAAATAGGAATAATTTATTTATTTAAATTATATTTAAGTTGGGGGGGTTAGTCTTAGGGTTAGACTTAGATTTAGGGGTTAATAACTTTAGTATAGTGTCGGCGACGTTGGGGGCGGCAGATTAGGGGTTAATAAATGTAGTTAGTTTGCGACGACATTGGGGGCGGCAGATTAGGGGTTAATAAATATATTGTAGGTGTCGGCGATGTTGGGGGCAGCAGATTAGGGGTTCATAAGTATAATGTAGGTGACGGCGGTGTCCGGAGCGGCAGATTAGGGGTTAATAATATAATGCTGGTGTTGGCGATGTCGGGGGCGGCAGATTAGGGGTTAATAAGTGTAAGATTAGGGGTATTTAGACTCGAGGTTCATGTTAGGGTGTTAGGTGTAGACATAAATTTTATTTCCCCATAGGAATCAATGGGGCTGCGTTAGAAGCTGAACGCTGCTTTATTGCAGGTGATTCCTATGGGGAAATCGTGCACGAGCACGTTTAGCCAGCTTACTGCTACCGTAAGCAGCGCTGGTATTGAGGTGAGATGTGGAGCTAAATTCTGCTCTACACTCACCTTTTTGCGGCTAACGCCGGGTTTTAAAAAACCTGTGATAACAGCATTACTTTAGGTGAGAGGTGAGCTGAAACTAAGCGTTAGCAACGCACCCCTGTTACCGCAAAACTCGAAATCTCGGTGTATATTTTTTCCCAAATATGAAACTGATAGTTTGCAAAAGGAAATATACATAAACCTGACTCATGGCAAATATAAGTACAATACATATATTTAGAACTTTATATTAATGCATAAAGTGCCAAACCATAGCTGAGAGTGTCTTAAGTAATGAAAACATACTTACCAAAAGACACCCATCCACATATAGCAGATAGCCAAACCAGTACTGAAACAGTTATCAGTAGAGGTAATGGAATATGAGAGTATATCGTCGATCTGAATAAGGGAGGTAGGAGATTACAACCGATAAGAGAGAACCTATGAAATAGATCTCCCGTGAGAAAACCATTGCATTCAATAAGTGATACTCCCTCATCCCTCTGATATTCACTGTACTCTGAGAGGAATCGGGCTTCAAAATGCTGAGAAGCGCATATCAACGTAGGATTTAAGCACAAACTTACTTCACCACCTCCATAGGAGGCAAAGTTTGTAAAACTGAAGTGTGGGTGTGGTGAGGGGTGTATTTATAGGCATTTTGAGGTTTGGGAAACTTTGCCCCTCCTGGTAGGATTGTATATCCCATACGTCACTAGCTCATGGACTCAATTGCCAATTACATGAAAGAAAGGTAATTTTTTAAAAGTTTTGATTTCAAAATAAGTTCTTTGAATTACAGATTAAATAAAATTACACACACACACACATACTGTATATATATATATATATATATATATATATATATATATATATATACATATTTTAACCTTTAACCCTAAAAACTGTTGGACTAGATTACGAGTGGAGTGCAATATTGCACTCCACTCAGTTATAACAGTGCATGTAAAAGTGCACTCCACTTGCACTCCACTTGTATTCTAGCACTTAAAGGTATATAAAAGTCAAAAACTGTTTTAAAAGTTTAATGATCAGATAAAGCATGCCGTTTAAACAAAAATCTTTTTCAATATACTTGTATTATCAAATTTAGTTAGTTTTCTTAGCATTGTTTGTTTAAAATTAACTCCTTTACGTGTGAGCATACCGAGGTTTAGGAACATGCATGTGCCTTGAAAATAATATGTTTAATCCCTGGGCCTCTCTCTGCCACAATTTTGCTAAAAATAGAGAGATCGTACTATTTCTGCAACTCTGTGGCCCTCTCTGCATTGGACAGCGTTGGTGCCGATTGTTGGTGGGTGGGAGGGTAAGGAGGGAGGCGGGTGGATGGACCATCGCTGGAGGGCGGGATGTGGGTGGGAGGGGCGGGATTGCTTTGCTACAGAAAAAAAAGCTTAAAGGGACAGTCTAGGTCAAAATAAACTTTCATGATTCAGATAGAGCATGTAATTTTAAACAATTTTCAAATTTACTTTTATCACCAATTTTGCTTTGTTCTCTTGGTATTCTTAGTTGAAAGCTTAACCTAGGAGGTTCATATGCTAATTTCTTAGACCTTGAAGCCCACCTCTTTCAGATTGCATTTTAACAGTTTTTCACCACTAGAGGGTGTTAGTTCACATATTTCATATAGATAACACTGTGCTCGTGCACGTGAAGTAATCTGGGAGCAGGCACTGATTGGCTAGACTGCAAGTCTGTCAAAAGAACTGAAAAAAGGGGCAGTTTGCAGAGGCTTAGATACAAGATAATCACAGAGGTTAAAAGTATATTATTATAACTGTGTTGGTTATGCAAAACTGGGGAATGGCTAATAAAGGGATTATCTATCTTTTAAAACAATAAAAATTCTGGTGTAGACTGTCCCTTTAAGAGCTTCAGTGAGTGGGAAGGAGGGAGGGGGGAGGGGGCTCCTGTAATAAAAAGTGGGGTAGAGGGTGGGAAATCAATCTGGGAGGGGGAGGGGGGAGGGTAATGAGAGGGGGCATCTACACTACAGAAAAAAATGTTTTTTTTATTTTTTTTAAAATAAGACTAAAAACTGCAGCAAACAGACCAATAGCCAATAGTAACCCCTTCACTTCTGGGCATAATACAAGTGTGGTATGCAGCAGCATTTAGTGGCCTTCTAAAAGCAATGCCAAAGCCATATTTGTCTGCTATTTCTGAACAAAGAGGGATCCCAGAGAAGCATTTACAACCATTTGTGCCATGATTGCACAAACTGTTCGTAAATAATTTCAATGAGAAACCTAAAATTGTAAAAAAGTTAATGATTTTTTTTTTTTTTGTATTTGATCGCATTTGGCGGTGAAATGGTGGCATGAAATATACCAAAATGGGACTAGATCAATACTTTGGGTTCTCTACTAAAATAATATATAGTTTTGATAGGTAAATATAAAAAAGGCTCTATTTCTGTTTAAATGTCGTGATGGCAAAAGTGCTACACAATGCTCTGGTCTTTTGGGGAAGCTTTTGTCTGAAATGCCCAGTCCTTAAGGGGATAACATTGTTACAAACATTATTGCAAGCATTGCTCAATATAATGTGTAGGATACATGCACAATTCTGAGCCTACCTAGGTATGTTCTGATGGAAAGGAACAAAGTTTCAACAAAGGATATGAAGCAAAATAGGTAAGTTTAATAATAGAAGTTATTTGTTTTAATTGTACACTATCAGAATCCTCAAAGTGTTGTTTTCACTTTCATGTCCCTTTAAATTAGTATATTTTCTTTGTTATGTTATTGACATTTGTGACAGATAAAACTGTAGCATATATTTAGGTAAATAATTGCATGTTTGATATTTCATTCTGTAGAAAGTTGGACATCCCTTCACTACAGCAATAAAAAATAATTAGAAAACAGTGATTACAAAGATTATTTGCTTTTGTACACTTATTGCATATTTTTAAAACTCATCTCATGCCCCTAATTAGTTTTTTATTTGTCACCCTGAAGACCTCTCTAGTACAATACAGTGTAGCAGAACGAAACCATTATAAACTCAGACGTCAGAAGCCATCTGGCTGTGAACAAGGCTCTGTCTTTCTGATATGTATTGGAATGTTTTTACCTTAGATTAAATGTTGGCTTTTCCCAGCCAAGAGCAGTTGGTGTAAATAATTAAAGTGATGGTAATTTTTTTCTAATTGGGCATTAAAATTTTATTCCCCAAGTAAATGATCACACAATTCGCCCATATATTTTTTAAATTACGCTGTTCTTATGTATAACAAATGTATATTTTACTCGTAACGTTCATTGCTCCTCCCCATGCATTACTTCCTGGAATTACCTTCATCCCGGCGAGAGAGCTGAAACACCCCTCTCCACGTCACAGCACTTGCATGTCAACCTTCGTTCTGCTCTCTGCGCATGCATTAGATAACTGTTATGCAGAGATTCACGAGGTAGGGCATGGGCAGAAGTAAAGAAGGGCGTATTTTGTTAGGGGTGTGTCGCCGTGTAGCCTGGTGTGTCATTGGATGAATAAAAAACGTGACCGGACTAAAACAATGGCGGACGATCTACGGGAGGAGGATGAATATAAAAAACTTAGAATTATTATCGTCAATATATATATACTTACAGCGAATATGCGGATATGATGAATGAAAGTCACATTTTTTTTGTACTTCAATTCATATCGCTAATTCGAGGTAGGCATAGTTTACCATCTCTTTAAGGCCTTGCTTATTGATGAATATCAGCAGTTGTAAAGTGCTAAGAACTTTGGTTCTCAAAATCCTACATCACCTACCATTTTACATCAAGTTTTCATACTTGTGCATTACGTTTACTAGAGAAAATATCCTCTGGTGATAAGCGCAAATTGTCCATTTTACCCTTATTTGAGACTATGCAATACATAATCCCATAGGTATAGTCCGTCAGTAGTGGGGGTGACATATTTACAAATATATCATTTATTATACACATATGTGATCTTTCGTAAAGGTAATAAAATCTCTAGGAAATGCAAGAAACCAGAAATCCTGACAGCAACATCAAGAATTGGAATTTAGCAAACGTGTTATAACTATTCCATACTCGCATTTTCAGGATTGTAAAGTACTTTCGTCTTTAGAAACAGGATTTCTCTCATCCATTTTGTCGTTCGCGATCGTGAGTTAAAGGGACACTGAACCCACATTTTTTCTTTCGTGATTCAGATAGAGCATGACATTTTAAGCAACTTTCTAATTTACTCCTATTATCAAATTTTCTTCATTCTCTTGGTATCTTTATTTAAAATGCAAGAATGTAGGTTTAGATGCCGGCCCATTTTTGGTGAACAACCTGGGTTGTCCTTGCTGATTGGTGGATAAATTCATCCACCAATAAAAAAGTGCTGTCCACAGTACTGAACCAAAAAAAAGTTTAGATGCCTTCTTTTTCAAATAAAGATAGCAAGAAAACGAAGAAAAATTGATAATAGGAGTAAATTGGAAAGTTGCTTAAAATTGCATGCTCTATCTGAGTCATGAAAGAAAAAACGTGGGTTCAGTGTCCCTTTAAATGTCTGACATTTGTTTTCAACTACGGTCAGAAAAAACTTGTTCTCGTCTATGCAGTGAGAGTGATTTTTGCGACTCCCAATCTGATCTTTACAGTGAGTCTTTGAAAAGAGATTTGTACAATGAGAGTGAGTTTTGGAAAGTGTCTATAAAATAAATTCTGCAACTTTGTACTATATTTTAAACTTTGTAACTTAGAGGTTTCGCAGTTTACGGTATGAGAAATGTAAAAAATCAGTTTAAGAAGATGAGAGTAGTTGAGGGGGCCACTTTCTTCTACAAGAAAATGATTTCCTGCACTATTCTTCTTGGTATTAGATGGAAAAATTGCCAAATTAAGAAAAGTAATTTTTTCAATCAATGATGGAAAACATTAAAAAAAAACAGTACTTATAAAATATAAAAAGTTAACAAAAATAATAATTTGGCAAACATGCTCAGTATACCTGTCATACCGATATACAAATGGCATTCAGATAATTTAATCATTATCAGGATCGATTTGGATTCCAAACGTTTAGTTTTACACACCCATATAATGTTTAGCTTAGACACTGTACAATGGAATTTGGTTTTGGGTATAATTTCACACTATTTTGCCTCTTATTTGTGCCCTACATGAGTGTTGGTCAATGTTCAGCAGGGGTTAAATGATACTTTATACAGTGTTAATGAGTGCTAATTCTCCTTTAACCCCTTAACGAAACTGTACGTTGCTGGCCTTTCTATGGGGCTTGTTTTTTCAATAGTGCGGTTTCGCCGACAAAGACAAGACCTCACTATTTTAGGAAACCTGCAGGAAGGAGGGGGGTATAATAGCACGGTCTTGCCGCTGGCAGCGTGACCCACACTATTATAGGCAGGAAAACCCTTAGCGACCAGTAACGTACAGGGTACATTGTGTGAATGTAAATTCTTTATCTGTAATAATATCCTTAGTGCTTAAAGGGCCATAATAGTTAAAAAAAATTTTTATATGTTCTAATAAAATTAGAGCATGTAATTTGAAGATTAGTAAACCTGCAGTGGTTAAACACATAGAGGTACAGGGTAGCGCAGACCACCTTGCGTTGTTATCAGCGGGAGGGTGCTTTTGAAGATGGCCACGTGGCCTGGTATCACTTGGTATCACTGGGAGACTCCGGGTGCCAATTACATCATTACACATTAACTAGTTACTGGAATTGCCACTTCTCATCAAACTATGGCACAACTGTCATGTGTGGCACTGGCACTCAGTGCATGGCACTAAGGGAGGGTCTTCACAGCCAGGGGGGCTTTCTAAAATGGGTATTTGGCTGACAGAGGGGCTGCAGGGCCAGGGGTCTAAGGTGATGTTTGTTCATTATTATAATGATGATGATTATATTGTATAATATATTTGTTCCTTATTAATTATCAAAACTGATTTACAATATGAAGAAGGCACACGTGGTCACTTTATAGCACAGCACTCATAAACGGTTGATGATCCTTGGTGTAAACTATCAAGAGGAATAAAAATGACTGTTTTAAAGCATTTCTATAAAGGATGTGACTATTATTCTTGCTTAACTGCTGTGCATCAAGTTCTTACACTCCGCAATCAGGTTTGTACCACGTGCTTAATTGTTTGTATCTGTATACAGGTAGCCCTCAGTTTACACCGGGGTTAGGTTCCAGAAGGAATAGTTGTAAATTGAAACCGTTGTAAATTGAAACCCAGTTTATAATGTAAGTCAATGGGAAGTGAGGGAGTTAGGTTCCAGGCCCCTCTCAAAATTGTCATAAGTAACACCTAATACATTATATTTAAAGCTTTGAAATGAAGACTTTAAATGCTAAACAGCATTATAAACCTAATAAAATAATCAAACAACACAGAATATATAATTAAACTAAGTTAAATTAACAAAAACTTTTGCTAAACAGCATTATAAACCTAATACAATAATCACTCAACACAGACTTTACTTGCATTTTTCTGCAAACAGTTCTTTCTATGCATTCCAATCTGGACTGATTTATAGACAGGAAGATCTTGTTCCTTTGAAATCTGCTCGATAGTTCAGGTCTGGTTAAACTGATTAATTTCAGCTTGCTTGGCTTTGCTGCAACACAAGCGGACAGCTCCACCTACTGGCTATTTTAATAAATGCACTGCTTCTCAATGCTTTTCAATAGCAGTCACATAACTGGAAAAAAGGTTGTTATTCTGAAACGGTGTAAATTGAACCGTTGTAAAATGAGGGCCACCTGTATTTGCAATAAGTAGAGAGTACACTCAAAGAATAATTAAAAAAAAAAATTCTGCAAAAATGAAAAGAACAAGAGGTTGTGCAATAAAGGTTAATGGGATTGTAACTTCATTTTATATTACTGGAAGAGGGATGTAATTACCAGTAGGGGATAGAATTAGAGTGAATGCAAGTGTTGAAATAAATAAATAAGAAAAATAAAATCTTATAATTACATTCTTTTAAAGACAAGATAAAGCAAAAATAATTTGTTTTTGGAGTCACACCCCCCCCCCCCCCAGTATTTTGTAAGTAAGAGTTGTTTTCTACTTATCATCTGAACCATAAAAATATGGAATGTGCACAGGAGTTCCCATGATAGGGGAAGACACACTGGTTTTGTTAGTGCCATAAATTTCACAAACACATTTTTAGGACGGTAGCACAGCCCTCTCAGACACTACGTCAATAAAAATATCCTTTAATTGAAGCTGGAGCCTCATTATTCCCCTCTCGTGCTGCCCAGTGTATATTTCGGAAATTCACGTTCAGCTAGGGCTAGGTGATGTTTGTTTTCTCTCAGAACACACAAGTGCCTAAAGGCTCAGCAAGCTATTCTAAAATGTATCAGCTACTAAAAACGAAGAGAATGTATACCGGGTATCTGATTTTTGCTTAAAGGCATTCCATCACCACAAAATATTCTGAGTTTAAATACAATATTTAAATAAAAGTTGAATGGAGAATGGAGCAGACTGAATCTGGAACAATTCAAACACATTTATAAGTTAGCAGTGCAAGTTTTTGAGAGTGTAAGATTGTTTATATTTATATTATCAGAAAAATAAACAACTTTTTTTTAAGGACCATAAAAACAGCAAGCAATGCCAGCATTACAACCAACATTCACATCATCTTTGATAAACATAGAGAGACATATAGATGTATAGTTGTCCTTACATTATTAAAATGGTCACTCTTGGACCTGAGGTGCTGTTATACCAGGGGTTTACCAGGGGTGCATATGTTAACAGTCAATATTGCATCCCAAATAAATATTAAACTTTACATATAGTGAAGAGAGATATGTTTTCTCCCTTCTTTTCTAAGGGCGGGATGCAATAGCCAAAACTGGGTACACGGGTAGTATACAGGAATAGTACAGTGCAAAAAACTACATTGGTCAAGATTAAAGGGACACTAAACCCCCAAAAAATATTTCATGATTCAGTTGGAGAATACAATTTTAAACAACATTCCCATTTACGTCTATTATCTAATTTGCTTCATTTTTTAGATATCCTTTGTTGAAGAAATAGCAATGCACATGGGTGAGCCAATCACATGAGGCATCTATGTTTAGCCACCAATCAGCAGCTACTGAACCTATCTAGATATGCTTTTCAACAAAGAATATCAAGAGAATGAATTAAGATAATAAATGTAAATTAGAAAGTTGTTTAAAATTGCATGCTCTTTCTAAATCATGAAAGAAAAAAATTGGGTTTCATATCTCTTTAACAACTGTAAGCATACATACCTATAAACAAGCTTAATTTAATGGCTAAGCTTTAAAGAGCTAGACATGTTTGAGGTACATGTTTAGTAATAATTAGCAGATTTTGACTATAGTGCAAATATGCGTTTGATAAACAAATAATATTTCTCCCCAAGCCATATTAATAGTGCTAAGAAGCCTGTCTAGATAAGTTGTAAAAATCTGGGGAACTATATGCAATGGTTTTATAAAGAAAATATCATATTTTGCTGGGGATGGGAGATACACAGTGTATAATGGTGTTGGATTAAAGTACAAACAATTGTTCTCACCTCCTGCCGTAAGCTGCATGGCCAGAACATGTAATATAATAGAGCCTCTGGGGCCAAATTATCATTGGATGCTGTAGCGTATCATGTCCGCCAAACATCGCTGAATGCCGACAGCGTACACTGTCGGTATTTAACATTGCACAAGCAGTTCTAGTGAACTGCTTGTGCAATGCCACCCCCTACAGTTTCGCGGCCAATCGGTCGCTAGCAGGGGAACCTTTATGAGTACCTGGGGCTCCTTGGTGGGTGATGGGCAGTAGGTTTTTCAAAAGGTGAGTACATGGCTGATTGTTAGATATGCTAGGGGTCCAGTAGTTAAAAGGTTAATTATGTTGGGGTTTTTAAGTAGCTGTTAGAATTAATGATTCAAGTGAAAAAAACAGAAAGAGAAAGTAGAAACTGTTTAATGCTGAATAATTGTGATCATGTTTTTAAGTTGCTGTTAGGGTTAATTGTTAATAGGAAAAAGCAATAAGAGAAAGTAGATATACTTAAACGCTATGTTGGGTAGCCTTGGCATAACTCTGGTGCCTATATTTTATAGCAGGCTTGTCCAACCAATGGCCCACATACCAGAAGTCAGCCATTGACAAGCAAGATGGCTGAGTGGAATCGGATGCCATTTTTGGCAATCACCAAATACTGGTCAAAGAAAACCAAGCTCAATAATGTCCCCTTCCTATTTTTTGTCTTTCCCTTCCCTGCATTATATGCTGTCATGTAAAGCAACATACTATGTGTAGGACAAAGCAACAAGCAGGTAAGAGGGGAAGGTTTTTTTCTCTCAGATAAGAGGGTATACAGCTTCCTTAAAGGGGTTGATGGATATGAATGTAATTTGATACCTGTTTTGGCACGCAGCTGGTATAAATAAATTCATCTGATCTTTGATAGAACATAAAACTGTCTTAAAGGTGTCATTTAAGACATTTATATAGTTTGAGAACTTTGTTATAAATTTGCCATAAATTGGGAATTGGGCTATGTTTCTGTTGGAGCTATGCATATTTTATTTTTTTCCTTCAGCACATTGCATTGAAGTCTATGGGGAGAAGAAGTTAAAGTAGTCAAGGAATCCAAAGTCCTGAAGTTTGTGCATAATTTGACTCATGCGCAAAACATTTACTTTCAACTTGTAATGAACGCGCTAATCTGTACACCTAAAAATAAACATTTTACTTTCAGCGGTATTAGTGATTGAGCGGGAATACTAAATACTGCTCCACTTGTATTCTAGCCCATAATGAGTTGTAGGAGACATGCACAGTCTATGCGTCTCTCTTTGTGCACAATATTTGCCCAAGTAACACCTTAGATCAGATACTATACTGTATACCCCTGCATGCTTTTTTGTGTAAGCTATATGCCCAAACAAAATCAAATCAAGTACATGCCTATGAAGCACACTTTATTTTAATAAGTATGCCTAGATGATACTTTAGATAAGCTGTTCACCTTCTGCTGTTCCCTTTATTTGATCTGTGTATTATTTGCTGCATCAATTTACTGCACTGTGTGGGAACTTGAGGAGAGAGTTCTTAAGCTGAAAGCCACATTAGCACAGTAGCCAGGCAGTTTAAATTAGAATTTAGCCATGGTGCCTGTATCGGACTTTGAGTGCTAGTCTGGCTCTGGAAGTTGGGTGTAGGTGTCAGACTAATACCTCCCTAATACCTAAGTGCTTTTGCACTACCTTCACTGACAATTATTTGTTATAAATTAGTTGTTTTTTTTTTTGTTTGTTTTTTAAATTGTGACAAAAAATTACACAAGTTTTAAAATACACAATAAATCGGTACAAAACAAAATTCTCAACCACAGGGTATTATGGCACTATTGATTCCTCTAGCATTACTAATAAATATATAATTTATGCAGTAATGTAAAATAATTATAAAGATAACCAGCTACGTATGCACTAATTAAATAATTGCTATTTGCATGCTTGTACAAAAGTTTAACAATGTCACCTTTTCCTAAAAGAAGCAAAAATATATTATATATTTATTTAATTATACAAAAATAAACATGATAACATTCATATTTAACCTTTTATGTTTCTGCTTATTCCTAGCAAAGCCATGTATGTTGCCTGCAAAACAGATACACTAAAAAGTTGTGTGAAAAAGAGCAGATAAGCTGTTTAAAGATCCAGGGAACCTGCAGAGTTAGCCCCAGCGGGCACTTGCCTTCCAACACTTACTTTTTTATAGGCAGTAAGCTGGCTATGCTGTGTTGCCATATGTTTTATATTTTGCAAACTGTTCTATGCTTGTTGAATGCAACTAGGTGCTGTACAAACCAGAAGCCTTCAATCAAAATACTCTACATCTACAGTTTATTTTTGGAAAACATATATCTATACCTATATATCTATATGAATATATAAAGGTATAGATATAGACTATATACAGAAATATATATAGAAATATATATTTAAAAATAAAAAAAAACATTTACTGTAAAAAGCATTGGAATGTAACGTATTTATATTAAAAACACAATAAAACACATTAAAATGTATTTTAAAATATATTTCCTGTTTCAAGGTAAATGAGTGGAAAGGGCTCAAAAGAAGCTGTTTAAAATTGTATGATTTATCCAAATCATGAAATATTTTTTTAGGGTTTCCTGTCCCTTTAAAGTGAAGGTCAATTTTGATAAATTAGTGCCCGGTTTTTAATAATCCTATTAAAAACAAGGGCACTTCAATTCCACAAAATTGACATTTCACTCGTTTTTCTTCAAAAACTTACCTTTTAAACCTCCAGCACTTCCTCCGCTCATCGCAAGCTGTCTTCGCAGGTCCAAAATGACGAATCCGGCATCCTCCAATCACGGCGTTGCATCATGTGTGGCATTAAGCACACGCATTATTTGCACACAAAGCGGACATCATTAAATACTCACACACTGGGCCAAATACAATACTGTCAAGTATCTTAATTTGGAGTCAGTCATAATTATAACAATTTGCAACTGATACATAGATCATTCTCTAGCACACGTTTTTTGAAGAACTGTTCATACTCGAAGTAACGTTAGTCATTTCGCAAGTATAATGGCTCACCAAGGACAAACTGCTATAAAGTCATATTGGATCCACCCTATATATTAGGAGAAAACAGCACGAACAGTTAACCTATCATTACACGCAATATTAACACATATAGTAGATTTCAATAGAATTCTCGCTAACCGAACAGCACGAATTGTATATTTTTAAGTATTCAGTGGAACTAGTCACACAGGCTAGGATTCACAACGGACACACTATTGACCCAAGGTATATGTCCCTTTCATACATGAATAAATGTTAACTTGCACACAGTGTAATAACCTACCACTGACATATTGCTGTCCTGACAGATTGAATCCTATGTTAATTAACAAGGAACACAAACTGAAGCAGTACACATACATGGTCTGCCAAACACGTGCATAAACATGTACATCTAGGTGATAGATACCAATTATATTTGATATGCACATAGAACGAGGAAGGGTATGGTATAATTTAAACACCATTTACGACCCGAGAATATTCAGAGGATCAGGAGATAGAGGTCACATTAAACCTCACAACCTACTTTTACCAAGAGAACCCATATTAGAAATTTCTCTATCCACATCCAGTGTCGCCTGATATGACATAAATGTAGAAAGGCCAGACAGCCACAATTCAGGGACACACTTAAATTGATACATCTCATTTGCTCATGATAGGGATTTTAATGTGTTTGTGTTCACCCATCTTTTAAGTTGTTCAAATAAAAGTTATATTTTAACATACAGTGTCTTTTGCCTCCACGGTCAGTCTGGGCAAAGAGTGCTAAACAAGCATTTCTTTCCAGGGAACTCTAATCCCAATTGTTTGAATGTTTTGAACAAAATGCTAGCACCACTCTTCAAGAGAAAATATTAACTGATACTGATATACAAAGTATCCTGTGAATATGTATAATAGAGGGGCTTGCCTTTATAGTGCCCTTGTCACTTTGTGTGTAGTATACGCTCTTTTTCTTGTATGCTGTTGAATACCATATACCCTGATTCATCACGAGCATGTTGGAGGGGCTGTGGCAAATCTGGCAGTCTACTGCATATGTGGTGGCACTGCCCTGAAATTAAGCCCTTAAGGAGGGAGGTGGAACTTTATTTCCAGTCATTCCTAGAGGAACAATTTAAATGAACTACTATAACAGCATTATTAAACAACCTTCCTAAACGCTCCTGTAAGCTAAAATCCCTCATACTACAGATAGGACTAAATAGCGCAAGATCTTTAATAGCCCGGGCGTGGAAAACCCTAGAATCTCCCACAAAATCTAAATGGTTAGAAAGTATGTCAGAGATAGTAGAACTAGAGGAATATGGGTATCTAAAATGTAACAAACTAACATTTTTCCTGAATGCCAAATTTCTCTGGGAGGACTCACTTCAACCACCACCCAATACAAATACCACTGATAATACCACAACAACCCCACAATTACAACAGTGTTCGGCTGGGGATGGAGGGGCCTCCCACCTCGGGACGTGAGTCTTTATCCTTTTTATTTCTTCAGTATTATCTTTTCTTCACCCTTCCGATTGCCATCAATGTTTTATTTTTTTGCATGACAGTTTTTATTACATTTCAGCAGCATATAGACTAAAGTTGTACCATTAATGCTCTCAAATGTGAATATAACTATGAGACCAACTTTTATTTTGAAGGAAACCCACAGAAGACAAGAATTAAAAGATAATTGAAACCTATATATTCCTACCTGTGGAATCACCTAAGAAAAACTAATTAGTAGGCTAGAATATTATTGCGAGCATAAGAATTGAGTAACTTGTTTGTTAGAAGTTATTTGTTGTTTATTATTATTACTGTAACATGACTAAGGCTTTGTAACAAATCTTACATTAACACCTTTATGCCTAATGTATATTGCAAAATGAAAAATAATAAATAAAAAAATAAAAAATAAGCAAAACTACATTTTTACAAAAAACAACAACTTGTATGGGCTATATAAATGGATCATCTACAAAACATTTATGCAAACTGTTAATATCTTCTGATGCTCATTGTATAGGAAAACAAATAAAACGAATAAGCAAACAGTGATTGCTTTTAGTGGACTACCTACCTACGTTTGTGTTCACCCATCTTTTAAGTTGTTCAAATAAAAGTTATATTTAACATATCTTTTGCCTCCACAGTCAGTCGGGGCAAAGAGTGCTAAACAAACATTTCTTTCCAGGGAACTCTAATCCCAATTGTTTGGGGGGAAAAAGAGCGTGTCGGGGCAACAGGCTTTAAAAATTAAAACAAAGCTTTTATTTAGCCAAAAAACGTAAGATCAGTTACATCAAATAAAACAGGACATACTTGAAAACGAGAGAATTCTCAATGTATCCTCGCTGGTAAAATATTTTATAAATAAATGTAAAGAGCCAGAGCAGCAGAGGTCTTATGCATTTCAGCTACTGCCTTACTCATAGACCGTGCTGCTACTGGCTCACAGCCTCCTTAAATCTATCTAATTAGCACTGACGTAACCCAAAACATACAAAGCATACAATTGTAACCCTATGGGTACTGATGCAAGATTAGGCGGCGTGTTGAGTATTAATTCAATAAATATATAGTTTAACTAAGCTTCAGCTAAATGTTAATAAACACTAAATAAGTGTCCTCAAACATGTTACCCAACCATTGCACTCTAGTACCTAAGGGCTTAATCAAATAAGAACTATCGATAAAGCAATAGCATATTACTTGTTGATCACAGTAATTACAAAAAGATATGAACATGAATTTATATAAAAAGTATCATATCAGTGTTCAGATTTTTCAAAGGAGATATATTATGTTCAAGACAAAATATTAAAAGTCTTTAGGACAATCTATATCTGTTTATCTATATTTAACCAAAGAATAATAAGAAACAGTGGGCGCATAAAGGGAGGTTAAGTGGATATGTCTATTAAAAATATCTCTATTAAAATAGATAAGATATTTAGAAATAACTTCAAATGTACCGTTAATGTATAATCATAAATGTTTATTAAAATTTTAATGAACTAATATTTATAAGAATATCCAAAGGGATACTCAAAAAAATAATAATAATAATAATAATGATGTTCAATCACTCTCAACTATAGTTGTTCATACAGCCATTCACACACTTCCTAAAACCATAAAATATTTCAAAGTAATTCAAAATAAATATATGCAATCTAAATAAATACTGGAAAATCACACTAATTAATATCAAGAAGTGTGATACACTTCTAATGGTAACTAAAATGAAATGTCTATTTCTTTAAAATTCTGAAAAAATGAGGTATATGACAGGCCCGCTACAGCAGGGTTAAATGCAAAGTATATATAAGTCTCTTTCCATGAAATTGTCCCAAATGTAAACAGCCAATAGCCTCTTGACAAAGACCCATACGGGTTGAAACGCGTAGAGGATTCACCCTGCTACTGAATAATATCAACAAAACTGCTTTTCTGCTACTAAGTCCCTCTAACGGACGGAGACTGGAGGAGAATCCCATACCGCGTACTGTGTGAGTACTGAAGAGCGGTAACGGAATCGACATCGGAGGTTTTCTAATACCTCTCAGTAGACTTGTGCAAGTCTGAACTACCTGGAGGTTCCGGTAACCAGGTGACGTAGAAATCTTAGAAACCGCCAGCTGCGGTCGGCTGTTTGTTTGAGCAGAGTGACTGAGACACAGATTGGAGCCACGGTAAGAAGGCGGATAGCCTTAAGTCTCAAAGACTAATAACTGAGAAACTCATAGAGGCAAATTATCTCTGTTTTCCACATAAACATTCATGGCAAATCTGACACAGAGCCGGTGATAAATACCGACGGCTGTTGGCTGTTTACATTTGGGACAATTTCATGGAAAGAGACTATATACTTTGCATTTAACCCTGCTGTAGCGGGACTGTCATATACCTCATTTTTTCAGACTTTTAAAGAAATAGACATTTCATTTTAGTTACCATTAGAAGTGTATCACACTTCTTGATATTAGTGTAATTTTACAGTATTTATTTAGATTGCAAATATTTATTTTGAATTACTTTGAAATATTTTATGGTTTTAGGAAGTGTGTGAATGGCTGTATGAACAACTATAGTTGAGAGTGATTGAACATCATTATTATTATTATTATTTTTTCTTATAAATATTAGTTCATTAAAATTTTAATAAACATTTATGATTATACATTAACGGTACATTTGAAGTTATTTCTAAATATCTTATCTATATTTTAATAGAGATATTTTTAATAGACATATCCACTTAACCTCCCGCTTTATGCACCCATTGTTTCTTATTATTCTTTGGTTGATTCAAATTGTTACTATCCAGGAAGGGGATAGTTCCTTCAGTGAGGCAGTGGAGATTAGATTCAGCGCTTCACCCAAACCATTGGTTTAAACTGTTTTCCTTTATCTATACTTAAGGAATACTATCTTGGAATTTATATTACAATTTATGTAAAAAATATCTGAATACAGTGCTTATATATGCATTTTAGTGATCAAATATAGGTCCAAAACCTTAAAGATATATACAATTTTAAAATGTAATAAATATATATAAATATATATATATATATATATATATATATATATATATATATATGTAATTTTACCAAGAACATTGTTGTTCCTTATAGAGAATAGTTACATTCTCAAAAACATTTCAGGTCTAGCATTCACATGCTTTAATATATTTATGAATCATACATCTATGTAAGCAAGTTAAATATATACCATATCTCCCTTAGTATGTTGATGTGATAGACTACATGCTCTTCATAACCTCATATTAATGTATAATTAGTAAGTTAGCATAGATTTACATCTACATCAATGCCAATAAACCTAGATGATACTATGTCTCATTTAATATGTTAAAATAATAAACTATCATTCTAGCCTCACATTATTGAAGGAAGAAGTAGGATTCACTGACTTACATCTAATGCCAACAGTTTATTAGGTCTGTTTGTATATTCACTCCCTCAGGGGCCCTAGATCTTAATTTAAAAATCCTAAGGCCTCTCTGGTTCTAAGGATTTTGTCACGGTCCCCACCCCTCTTGGGCATCCTGATTTGCTCTATAATCTGCCATTTAAGATTATCAATATTGCCATCATGGCATAACATTGCTTTGGAGTACACACGCTGGAAGTGTCTGAGAGAGAAAGGTAACTGCACAGCTGAGCAGCTGCAAATTTAGCTGCAAATTTAGCTGCAGGTGTAAGCATACACACCGGAGGAGTCTGAGGTGGAGCAGAACAGTTTAATAACTACACCTGGCTGTGAAAAATCCTGAAGGGGACGGAACACCTAATCCTAACTGAAAGGAGTGAAGGTATAAGTTCTTTCTTACTTATTGTTAATGTTAAGACACTGATGCTTGAGTCACCTATACATAAGGATTACAGGTTACAGCTTGAACAGCTTTTCTCATACAATAACTACTTGAGCGCTGATTAGGATGTTTCTTTTGTATATATATGGTTGGTGTGAGGTACCATTGTGACATTATTTTATAGTTAATTTTGAGTATCTGTGGGGATGTTGAGGAACTTTTGGTGGATTGAAAAATTCTATTCCAGTCTTTCTGTTCTATTTGTATATTAAGGTTGTTAGACCATTTAATTGTGAATGATGGTAGTTGCGTTTTGTGGTGTTCAGTTAATAGCTTCCGGGAGACTGACAGTGGGTGTTGAATTGTGATGCCACTATTGCATAATCTTTCAAAAGGGGTAAGTGGTCGTAGTAGGTCTGTCTTGTGGGGTGTTGTCTGAAGAAAATGGTGTGGTTGTGCATATTTTAACCCACTTGTATATCTCCCACCTGCTAGGTTATCCAATTTTTTTCTCTCTTTCAATTCCCTCCCCCCCCCCTCTGTAAATCTGCATAAGGGGATTGTATACTCCCATTCGGTCATTCTTCTAAATCCTCTGTCTAATCCCCCTATCATTTCAGTGTTCAGTACAATGGGAAATAAGGGAGATCTACCCGAGGTTATGTGTTGTGAGGTTGATATAATTTTGTCCAAGGTTCTTAAAAAGTGTTTATGAGTTTCCAGGTACTGGCATTGTGGGGGTCTTAAATCATTTGGTACCCAGCATAGGGCATTTACAAAGGGTGCTTTAAGAACATGAGAGTCTATAGAAACCCATGCTTTGTGTGTCAATGCTCCGTGCCAATCTAGAACTCTCTGGAGTGTCACTGCTTTATACTATTCTTCAATGTTTGGAAGTCATAAACCTCCATATGTGGTTGTTCTATAAAGGGTGTTACGTGTAATTCTAGGTTTGCATTTCCCCCATATGAATGAGTTAATGTGACTTTGTTATCGACTCAGAAACCAATTGGGTAAATGTATTGATAGGGCTTGTAGGATATAGAGGATTTTGGGAAGGGTGGTCATCTTTATGGATTGGATCTGTCCCCACCATGAGAGAGGTTTAATTGCCCAATTGTTTAGGTCTCTATGTATATTATGTAGTAGAGTGTTATAGTTCTTTTCAAATAAAGATGAGGGGTGAGGGGAGAAGTGTACTCCCAGGTATTTTATGGAGTCTGTTTGTAGTCATAGTGGGCTAATGGAAAATAATTTGCGGAACTCAGTTGGTGTAAGGGAGATGTTTAGGATTTCTGATTTTGATTTCTTTACTAAGAAATTGTAGTATCGGCCAAATTTGTCAATTTCCTGTATGATAGCTGGGATGGATAATGATGGGAGCATTACCGAGAATAGAACATCGTCCGTGTACATGGCAATTTTAAAGTTGTTGGGTCCTATTGGGATTCCTGTTATATTTTCATTATTGGGGATATAGGATGCCAAGACTTCCATAGTTAAAATGAACAGGATGGGGGATAGTGGGCAGCCCTGACGTGTGCCATTTTGTATAGGAAAAGGTTTGGATAACATGCCGTTAGCTTTTACACTAGCACTTGGTTTGGTGTAAAGGTTAAGAATCCGTAAAATTATTTTGGGTCCGAATCTGAATGATGTTAGTGTGATTGTAAGAAATTGGCAACTTGTTCTATCGATTGCTTTTTCAGCATCCGTCGTGATAAGGACCGATTTAATATCATGAAATTTAGCAAATTCCATAAGTGTTAAGGCTCTAAGTGTATTATCTAGGGCTTCTCGATGGGGAACGAATCCTGCCTGATCTATGTGTATTAGATTATTTAAAACAGTGTTTATGCAATTTGATAGTATTTTACTAAAAATTTTGATGTCTGTGTTTAATAATGAAATTGGTCGGTAGCTACTAGGGTTGTCTTGTGGTTTTTCAGGTGTGAGTAATAAAGAAATGTGGGCTGTCAACATGTCTTTTGAGAATTTGGAGGAATTGTCTATGTCCTGGAATAGTGTTAGGAGATGTGGGGCCAAGAGGTCTTTGAAGGTCTTATAATATTGGTTGGTAAAACCACCTGGTCCTGGGCTCTTGCCTAATGGAAGTTGCGAGATAACTGTTCATATTTCAGTCAAAGATATTGGTTTGTCTAAGGGTTAGTTTATTTAAACCTGCCATCTCTATGTATTGCTGTGTGATTTTAAAGTGTTCTTGTGATGATGGGGTCTTCAGGTTATATAGTTGTTTGTAAAAATCGCTAAGGTGATTCGCAATACCTTTACTGTCATAGATATATGTATCGCACGATTTTTTAAGTCTGTGTATATGTGTAAAGCAAATTTTTGCTTTTAAAGCTCTCGCTAGTAGAGGGCCCGCTCCCACTTTCGGTTACCTTCGTAGAAGAATGTCTCCCTTAACATTAGGGTTTTTCGTTGTGCTTCTTTTAGTAGGATGCTATTAATCTCTTTCCGTGTGTTTGTGAGTGATGTTAAGAGGTTAACATTTTTGGGAGTTTTTATGTTGTAATTCCTGTTGTCTTAGTTGTGTGGTCAGAGAATTAATTGTTGTGTTGTATGTTTTTTTTAGGTGTGCCTTTTGTTTAATACATTCTCCCCATATGACTGCCTTATGCGCTTCCCATGGTGTTAAGGGGGAAGAATCGGGGGTGTTATTAAACTGGAAATATTCTGAAATAGAGGTTGTTAAGGATTGTAGGTTCGGTGGATGGTGTATTAAATATTCATCTAGTCTCCATATGAATGGATGAATTGGAGAGTTAGGCCATACTAAGTCGAATGTGATCATTGAGTGGTCTTTCCAGGTTGTCGGAGTTATTTCAGTGTCAGAGATAAGTGGCAGGCTAGATTGGTCTATGAATAGGTAATCAATTCTGGAGTAGATGGACTAAGGGTAGAATGTGTAATTCCTTTGTTGAGGATGCTGAATCCTCCATGTGTCAACTAGGTATTTGCAACAATTATAGACCGAGTCTAGGGGGTCTGAGTGTCCTAGGGTTCAAGTTGATGAGTCCAGTGTTGGATCCATTGTTACATTTAAATCGACACCAACTATCACTGTGCCTTTTCTGTTCTCAAGTACTAGGGATAAAAGTCGTTTAAAAAAGGAAGTTCTATTTGAATTTGGAGCATAAACATTAACCATTGTGATGGGCCTGTTAAATGATAATCCCACTACTATAAGGATTCTGCCCTCTTTATCTGAGGTGGTGTTTATTAACTGAAAGGGGATGCTATGGTGGAAAATAATTCCCACTCCATTTCTTTTCTTCTCATTGGAATTAAAGTATCCCACTGGGAAGTCTTTAGAGGAGAAATTTGGTTCAGCAGATTTTGGAAAATGGGTTTTCTGTATGAGAACAATTGAGCTTTTTTATTTTGCGAACCATTTCAAAGCTATGGAGCACTTAGTGGGTGAGTTAAGGCTCTTAGTGTTTTGCAAGATTATATGTATGGGTTTATTCATGGTAAAAATGTGTATAGGTAGATAAGCCTGTGTGGGAGTATATGTAATGTCTTACCTTGATGTAGAGCTGGGAGAGTGATGGTATGGCCTCCGCCCTGGGACCCATGCGATAGAGGGAGAGAAATAGCTTCTGTGGAGTGTTACAGCATGACAAATTCTCTTGGTTAGGCAAGTCAGCTAGAATGAAAAAGTGAATAGTGAGCATTGAGTAAACAAAAATTACAACATTTAAAATAAAAACAATAACAAGAATAAACATAAACAGTGGGTTGGACCCAATAAGGGCCATGTAAACAGGTTAGGTGGGGGGACCTGTAGCAGCTAATACTTCTACTGCTCCTTGAGCTTTAACTAATCTTAATCTTAGGGAAAGTCAAGCGTTAACCTTCTCTGAAGGCATTGTGTTGGTCAATGAGGTTCAGTCATTTTTGTTGCTAACCGCTTCCTAGTGGGGGGTAAATTAAGGGGCTTGTGGGGTTATTAGCAGACTATGCTGCTAGAAAGTCTGTGAAGAAGTGCCAATTATTCTCCGATACTGGCAACTGGACACAGTCTGTTATGCTAGTGCAATTTCCGAAGTAGAATTCAACTGACTAAGAAGTAAAGTTCTTCATGGCGGTGAATTGCTTCTGGTATCTGTGGATGGATTCGTAGAAGCAGAGGGTTTATTCCTCTTAGGTATTGTAGTCCACTTTTGGTGTTGAGAATTAGGTTGATTAGTCCTATGGGACTGGGAGTCTTGTATCGTGTCTTCCGTTTGTGGTAGGTTCGGTTGTGGAACGCTCAATTGGGAACAAAATCTTTCAAGATCTTCTAGGTCTCTATATATCGCTTCTTTGTTGTCCTTTAGTACTTTTAAGGAAAAGGGGAATCCCCATTGATATGGGATACCAAGTCCTCTTAGGTGTGTTGTGAGGAACCCTATTTCCTTGCGTTTTGAGAGTGTAAAAGGGCTCAAGTCCGCATATATTTGTATTGTGGATCCTTCTATTTGTATTGGTGTTTTCTTCCTGGCCGCCGACAGGATTTTCTCTTTTTCCTGAAAGTAGTGACATTTCAATATAACGTCCCTTGGTGGAGCTGAGGCTGATGGCTTAGGTCATAAAGCTCTATGAGCTCTGTCCTTGATTATGGTGGTATCATTCTCAGTGTTCAGCAAGAAACAGAATACATTTTGGATATACTGTGGGAGGTCAGTAGGTGTTACAGTTTTGGGGATTCCCCTGATTCTAATGTTCTGGCGGCGGCCCCTGTTATCCAGATCTTCTATCTGGGTTTGTAGTTGTATGATATCATTAGTTTTGATGTTGCATTTGCATTGTTTTTAAGTTAGTAGATTCAGAGCACTCCTCAGCGTGTTCTTTAAGCTGATGTACTCGGTTACCTAAGTCTGTGATGTCTTTTTTAACATCAGCTAGTCCATCTTTGATTATCTGACATACATAAAGGTTGTAAAGTCTTCATTGGAAGGTACATATTTTAAGTCAGCTCTGGTGAGAGGGTGGTCCTCTTCCTGCAATGCAGTGCCTGTATCCTCTCTATCTTCACCTGCTTCAGCATGTGGGAAACTGGCGAGGAAATACTTGAAGTTTCCATAGTTTTGAAATATGAGTTCATTTTTGCACTTGAGGTAACAGCAGGTTTCAGGTTCTTGTCAGAGTCTGCTTTTTAGAAGTCATTGTCGTTGTTGCTATATTTGTCTTGGGCTTGAAGGATAGATAAAGTCTATCGGCTAGATTTGGAGTTTTGTCGGTAACGACCCGAAAAACTAACGCCGGCTTTTTTCTGGCCGCACCATAAAAATAACTCTGGTATTGAGAGTCCACATAAAGGCTGCGTTAGGCTCCAAAAAAGGAGCATAGAGCATTTTTAACGCAGCTTCAACTCTCGATACCAGAGTTGCTTACGCAAGCGGCCAGCCTCAAAAACGTGCTTGTGCACAATTCTCTCATAGGAAACAATGGGGCTGTTTGAGCTGAAAAAAACCTAACACCTGCAAAAAAGCCGCGTTCAGCTCTTAACGCAGCCCCATTGTTTGCTATGGGGAAACACTTCCTACATCTGCACCTAACACCCTAACATGTACCCCGAGTCTAAACTCCCCTAACCTTACACTTATTAACCCCTAATCTGCCGCCCCCGCTATCGCTGACCCCTGCATATTATTATTAACCCCTAATCTGCCGCTCCGTAAACTGCCGCTACTTACATTATCCCTATGTACCCCTAATCTGCTGCCCTAACATCGCCGACCCCTATATTATATTTATTAACCCCTAATCTGCCGCCCACAACGTCGCCTCCACCTAACTACACTTATTAACCCCTAATCTACCGAGCGGACCTGAGTGCTACTATAATAAAGTTATTAACCCCTAATCCGCCTCACTAACCCTATAATAAATAGTATTAACCCCTAATCTGCCCTCCCTAACATCACCGACACCTAACTTAAATTATTAACCCCTAATCTGCCGACCGGAGCTCACCGCTATTCTAATAAATGTATTAACCCCTAAAGCTAAGTCTAACCCTAACACTAACACCCCCCTAAGTTAAATATAATTTACATCTGACGAAATTAATTAACTCTTATTAAATAAATTATTCCTATTTAAAGATAAATACTTACCTGTAAAATAAATCCTAATATAGCTACAATATAAATTATAATTATATTATAGCTATTTTAGGATTAATATTTATTTTACAGGCAACTTTGTAATTATTTTAACCAGGTACAATAGCTATTAAATAGTTAAGAACTATTTAATAGCTAAAATAGTTAAAATAATTACAAATTTACCTGTAAAATAAATCCTAACCTAAGTTACAATTAAACCTAACACTATACTATCAATAAATTAATTAAATAAACTACCTACAATTACCTACAATTAACCTAACACTACACTATCAATAAATTAATTAAATACAATTCCTACAAATAAATACAATTAAATAAACTAGCTAAAGTACAAAAAATAAAAAAGAACTAAGTTACAAAAAATAAAAAAATATTTACAAACATAAGAAAAATATTACAACAATTTTAAACTAATTACACCTACTCTAAGCCCCCTAATAAAATAACAAAGACCCCCAAAATAACAAAATGCCCTACCCTATTCTAAATTACTACATTTCAAAGCTCTTTTACCTTACCAGCCCTGAACAGGGCCCTTTTCGGGGCATGCCCCAAGAAATTCAGCTCTTTTGCCTGTAAAAAAAAACATACAATACCCCCCCCCAACATTACAACCCACCACCCACATACCCCTAATCTAACCCAAACCCCCCTTAAATAAACCTAACACTAAGCCCCTGAAGATCTTCCTACCTTGTCTTCACCCTACCAGGTTCACCGATCCGTCCTGAAGAGCTCCTCCGATGTCCTAATCCAAGCCCAAGCGGGGGTCTGAAGAGGTCCATGATCCGGCTGAAGTCTTCATCCAAGCGGGAGCTGAAGAGGTCCATGATCCGGCTGAAGTCTTCATCCAAGCGGGAGCTGAAGAGGTCCATGATCCGGATGAAGTCTTCGAACAACGGCATCTTCAATCTTCTTTCTTCCGGATCCATCTTGCAGACCTCCGACGCGGAACATCCTCTTCTCCCGACGCCTACTCGCCGAATGACGGTTCCTTTAAGGGACGTCATCCAAGATGGCGTCCCTCGAATTCCGATTGGCTGATAGGATTCTATTAGCCAATCGGAATTAAGGTAGGAATATTCTGATTGGCTGATGGAATCAGCCAATCAGAATCAAGATCAATCCGATTGGCTGATCCAATCAGCCAATCAGATTGAGCTCGCATACTATTGGCTGATCGGAACAGCCAATACAATGCAAGCTCAATCTGATTGGCTGATCGAATCAGCCAATCGGATTGAACTTGATTCTGATTGGCTGATTCCATCAGCCAATCAGAATATTCCTACCTTAATTCCGATTGGCTGATAGAATCCTATCAGCCAATCGGAATTCGAGGGACGCCATCTTGGATGACGTCCCTTAAAGGAACCGTCATTCGGCTAGTAGGCGTCGGGAGAAGAGGATGTTCCGTGTCGGAGGTCTGCAAGATGGATCCGGAAGAAAGAAGATTGAAGATGCCGTTGTTCAAAGACTTCATCCGGATCATGGACCTCTTCAGCTCCCGTTTGGATGAAGACTTCAGCTGGATCATGGACCTCTTCAGCTCCCGCTTGGATGAAGACTTCAGCCGGATCATGGACCTCTTCAGCCCCCCGCTTGGGCTTGGATTAGGACATCGGAGGAGCTCTTCAGGACGGATCGGTGAACCTGGTAGGGTGAAGACAAGGTAGGAAGATCTTCAGGGGCTTAGTGTTAGGTTTATTCAAGGGGGGTTTGGGTTAGATTAGGGGTATGTGGGTGGTGGGTTGTAATGTTGGGGGGGTATTGTATGTTTTTTTTTACAGGCAAAAGAGCTGAATTTCTTGGGGCATGCCCCGCAAAGGGCCCTGTTCAGGGCTGGTAAGGTAAAAGAGCTTTGAAATGTAGTAATTTATAATAGGGTAGGGCCTTTTGTTATTTTGGGGGTCTTTGTTATTTTATTAGGGGGCTTAGAGTAGGTGTAATTAGTTTAAAATTGTTGTAATATTTTTCTTATGTTTGTAAATATTTTTTTATTTTTTGTAACTTAGTTCTTTTTTATTTTTTGTACTTTAGCTAGTTTATTTAATTGTATTTATTTGTAGGAATTGTATTTAATTAATTTATTGATAGTGTAGTGTTAGGTTAATTGTAGGTAATTGTAGGTAGTTTATTTAATTAATTTATTGATAGTATAGTGTTAGGTTTAATTGTAACTTAGGTTAGGATTTATTTTACAGGTAAATTTGTAATTATTTTAACTATTTTAGCTATTAAATAGTTCTTAACTATTTAATAGCTATTGTACCTGGTTAAAATAATTACAAAGTTGCCTGTAAAATAAATATTAATCCTAAAATAGCTACAATATAATTATAATTTATATTGTAGCTATATTAGGGTTTATTTTACAGGTAAGTATTTAGCTTTAAATAGGAATAATTTATTTAATAAGAGTTAATTAATTTCGTTAGATTTAAATTATATTTAACTTAGGGGGGTGTTAGTGTTAGGGTTAGACTTAGCTTTAGGGGTTAATACATTTATTAGAATAGCGGTGAGCTCCGGTCAGCAGATTAGGGGTTAATAATTGAAGTTAGGTGTCGGCGATGTTAGGAAGGGCAGATTAGGGGTTAATACTATTTATTATAGGGTTAGTGAGGCGGATTAGGGGTTAATAACTTTATTATAGTAGCGGTGCGGTCCGCTCAGCAGATTAGGGGTTAATAAGTGTAGGCAGGTGGAGGCGACGTTGAGGGGGGCAGATTAGGGGTTAATAAATATAATACAGGGGTCGGCGGCAGTGGCGACTCTAGGAACAATATATAGGGGGGGCACATAAGATACCACAGTCAAAACTGAGGGGGCACTAATAATTTTTCCACTAAATTATACCCCTGAATATACAAACATATACACACACACATACACACACTCATACATACACATACTCATACATACACACACTCATACTCATACATACACACTCATACATACACACACACACACACTCATACACACATATACACACACTCATACACACACACACTTTCATACATACACACACACACTCATACATACACACACACACACACACACTCATACATACACACACACACTCATACATACACACACTCATACATACACACACACACACACTCATACATACACACACGCACACACACACTCATACATACACACACACACACTCATACATACACACACACACTCATACATACATACACACACACACACACACACACTCATACATACATACACACACACACTCATACATACACACACACACTCATACATACACACTCATACACACACACACACTCATACATACACACACACACTCATACATACACACACACACACTCATACATACACACTCATACACACACACATACTATAGTGTTATTTTAATTTAAATAGCTTTTAATTGTTTTCAGTCCAGGAGTGAAAGAGAATATTTCACCAGCTTTGAAGTAAAAATTACTAAAAAGCTTATCTCCAAGGTGTTAAAAATGCTACATAAAAGTGATGGTGGAAAATTCAGTACATCCTGCTCCATAGGTAACACAGAGAGCTCTCACACTGCCCTTCCTAAGCCTTGATTCATACAATTTATGCAGGGTAGCAGCTCTGTAAAACCTATAGTACTGACTGTTTCTAAGGTTATTGATTGTACTCCATTTTCAGTCAAAAGTATAATAAAAAGGCCTAATCTGGGTAGTGTTGCTACTTTTAGGAGCTGTTTCAGCCCCCATTTGAGAAAAAGATTAGTAGACTTGTGTGCAAATCATTGCAGATATACACATAGAATATAGCTCACAATGTGTTATGAAAAAAAAATCTGTTCATTTTACAGGGACTTTAAATTCATTTTTTTTCTGCAGCAGAAAAGAGCAAAATTTTAATTCCCTGTAAACTGTACAGATTTTTTTCATAACACATTGTGTGAGTTACATGTGTATATATATATATATATATATATATATATATATATATATATATATATATATATATATATATATATATATATATATATATATATATGTGTTTTTTTGTTTTGTTTTTAAGTACAAAGCTAGGGAGAGAGTATGAAATTAATCTAAAGAATTTAGATAATTTATAAAACTACTGTGCGTACTTTCAAACGCCAAAAAGTAGTGGTGCAGATCCTCTAAGATATAAAAATATTTTTACTTGAAAGAGAGAAATATATATCTGTATATAATTGAGAGGGGATTCAGCACTCTTATTGCTCATAGCGGTCTTCCAGAGGGTGAGGGACCCACACCACAAACAGACCAAAAACTGGCGGTCAAATAGATATTAAAGTGCAGAGACCATTTATATATATATTCAATATTTTCCACATATATAGTACAGCACAAGACCATAAATAGGCATATAGCCACTAACATAAATCAACTATCTTGGACTGTACTATATATGTGTATATATAAGTGTATATTTGCTTATTTTTGTGATGCATCACTGAACTGTCCAATGTTTTTTCATTGACTTAATAAATGGTCTCTGCACTTTAATATCTATTTTGCCACCAGTTTTTAATCTGTCAGTGGTGTGTGTGTGTCTCTCCCTCTGGGAGACCTCTTTGAGCAATAAAAGAGTGCTTAATATCCTCTCTTAATTATAAAAGGTTTCCTAAAAAGCAAATAGTTATATATATATATATATATATATATATATATATATATATATATATATATATATATATATATATATAAAATGTGTGTGTGTATGTATAAAACACACACATTGCCAGCAGCATCTCAGTCCTACACAATAATCATAGGATTTCAAATAGCTAGCATTAGTTTCTGTTAGCACCTAGTCCCTTAGTATAGCAGTTTCAGTATCACCCCCTCCCCCCCACACGGGGGGGGGGGGGGTCGCGAGTGGCGGGGGAGGGGGTGATACTGAAACTGCTATACTAAGGGACTAGGTGCTAACAGAAACTAATGCTAGCTATTTGAAATCCTATGATTATTGTGAAGGACTGAGCTGAAACACACAACTACAACCTCACCTATGTGTGCCTAGGCTACAGTTAACTCTGAAGAATCATGTTTAATCTTACCCCGGCCCAGAATCAGATCTTCAGACTATCTTTATCTATCTTTGCTGCCACTGACAGCCAGTGCCTGGCTGCTAGTGCTGCTCCTTCCCGCGCTCTCTGCTTGCTCTGTCCTGAGGCTGCACACAAAAGCACCTACTGGCTGGCTCCTCCCTCTTCCTGTCCAGTCTCCAGTCATGTTCCTTGTGCTGTGTAGGAACATGACCTGGCTGGAACTGGAGAGGAGAAGCAAATTGCATAGCGCCAGCAACATGCATGCAGATGGGGAACACAGGGAGACGCGCTGCTGCTGCTCATATTGCTACTCAGTCACTCTAAGTCATTTTTGTAATAAAAAAACACGGGCCCATTATAAAAAAAAATAAAGTATATATCAGTTCACTTTCAACATTATGCATGTGCTGGGGCTGGGGGGGGCAGACAGGGGGGCAAGCCTTGAGATAAGGGGGGCAAATGCCCCCCCTGGCCCCCCTGTAGCGACGCCACTGGTCGGCGGTGTTAGGGGCAGCAGATTAGGGGTACATAAGTATAACGTAGGTGGCGGTCGGCAGATTAGGGGTTAAAAAAAATATTCGAGTGTCGGCGATGTGGGGGGACCTCGGTTTAGGGGTACATAGGTAGTTTATGGGTGTTAGTGTACTTTAGAGCACAGTAGTTAAGAGCTTTATAAACCGGCGTTAGCCCAGAAAGCTCTTAACTACTGACTTTTTTCCTGCGGCTGGAGTTTTGTCGTTAGATGTCTAACGCTCACTTCAGAAACGACTCTAAATACCGGAGTTAGAAAGATCCCATTGAAAAGATAGGAGACGCAATTGATGTAAGGGGATCTGCGGTATGGAAAAGTCGCGGCTGGAAAGTGAGCGTTAGACCCTATTTTGAGTGACTCCAAATACCGGCGGTAGCCTAAAACCAGCGTTAGGAGCCTCTAACGCTGGTTTTCACGGCTAACGACAAACTCCAAATCTAGGTCTATATTTCCAGTAATTATTAAGCTTTAGGTTCCTTCTAATGTTCTGATCTCCAGAAGGTGGTTGCAATTGAAGAATGCTTTCTGCAAGGTGTTTTATTTTAGTCCCAGAATTAGTGGTGTGCAGCTTTATAGCTTAAGTATGTTATATAGGCATTTATTCAGAGTGTCATTGAGATTTGCATATTTGGCCCTCCAATGATGACTTGATAAGCCTGTGTAAATTTTGGACTTTGCTAGGCCGTTTTGATGAAAAGTACACAATGCTCTAAGTTAAATTGTTGTTCGTTGTGAGGGATTTATGTATAGTACAATGCCTTTAATGTGAGGAGGGTTAATTACATACTGTGTATTATGCTGATTGCATTTCTTTAGTTAGAGGTATGTTACCCCCGATTTGTATATATGTGCCCCTTGTGCTTCATATCAGTCCTTGGGCATATGATGTGCCTTTAAATCACTGTCCAGTTCAGTTATTAGTGCAGACTTGTTGGCTGTGGCCTGCAAGCATACACTGAGTATTTGAGCTATGTAGCGGTGTAAGGCCACGGCTAGGCCTCAGGCGGCCGTGTCAGTTATGCAGTCCGACTTACTTGTTGGTTGAGTAGGTTTCCCTTGTGGGTTTAGCCTAGAGAGACAGCGTAACAGAGCTTCACTCTGATGTGGCCATGCTAGACTCCGGCCGACTCCGTCCCTAGTTTTGCTTATTTTTAATTAACATTGTGCTGATTTTCAGACTCCTAACCAAGACCCAAAGTTTTAGGAGTATACTGATGTATACCTACTCCAGCTTGCTGCTGTTTGTGTAAAGGGTCTTTCATATGCAGAGGAAGGCAGGAGGGGTGGAGTGTCTGCTTTATCTGGGTGTTCCAGTCAACCTAATCAAAAGTACTAAATTGGGAGCATCTAAGTAAGTTTTTAAAATGTTTTATACTGGATTTTTAGATCAGCATCTGTGCATATTATTCTTTATAGTAGTGTCTATTGCATGCAGTTATATGAAATTTGGTGTATACTGTCCCTTTAAGAGCTGTGAATACTACAGAACAGCACCTCTTTATAGCTGCAATCTTACTACCCGGCTGATTTGTGACACTTCTTTATCTGCTGTTTCTCATCTTCCTTTCTGCTCCAAAGACTGATTAAAAAGCCTCACAGGACAATGGATACAGACCTGATGGCAGAAAATGCAAAGCTCCTGAACCACATATGCAGATTTCTTATCTGCTTCAGGTGACACTGGTGCTTAAGTGTGCAGCTGGCATTAGTCGCATCACCAAATTACTTTTCTAATCAAGTAACATTAGGCTTCTTTATTTCTTATATATCTGTATATATATTTATTGAAAAGTGAGATGCTTTACATTCCAGAGCACAAACACAATGTAGGTCTATTACAAGAATAAATATGATGTGAGTACTAGGGATGGTTCAAAAAGGCAAGATCCTTACAGATCTGCCATAAGGGGATGTATTATCTACAAAAAGAGCATGAATGTCTATTATTTTAGACTCCCCTGCTTAATTTAGCAGTGAAAACACCCAGCCATTAGGGGGTGCTGTTCTCACCAGCTAAATGATGATAGAGAACATATGGCTGCTGAAAACTTAAAGGGACAGAAAAGTCAAAATAAGACTTTCATGATTCTGATAGAGCATACCAAAGTAATATTATAAGTGACCAGATGTGTTAGCCTCATTTTTTTAATCAGGTTTGCTAATTAAGGGCTAGATTACGAGTGGCGTGTTAACAGTTACGAGCAAGCAAAAAAGGATTTATTGCGGGTGTTTGCGTGCGTCAGGTTTTCCACTTGTATTACAAGTTAAAAGCAAATCGATCGCTTGAGCATAATCGCAATTTACACAAGAATACTTACCATGTCCTCAGAGCTCTGGTTAACTGTTCCATGAAACAGAAAAAGTGTCACAAAACACATCAAAAATACATTTAAAAGTACAGTTACACTCAATAAGATATAAGGTCTCAGGTGATAAATACAAACAGTCATGGCCAAAAATATTGGCACCCCTGCATTTCTGTCAGATAATGCACCACTTCACCCAGAAAATTGTTGTAATTACAAATGTTTATGCATTCTCATGTTTATTTCTTTTGTTCGTATTGGTATGATACACAAAAAGTAGAGAGAAAAAAGCCATATCTGACACATTCCACGCAAAACTCCAAAAATGGACTGGACAAAATTATAGACCACCTTAATTTAATATTTGGTAGCACACCCCTTGGAAAAAATAACTGAAATCAATTACTTCCTGTAACCATCAATGAGTTTCTTACACCTCTCTAGTGGAATTTTGGACCACTCTTTTTTTTTTGGCCAACTGCTCCAGGTCTCTCAGATTGGAAGGGTTCCTTTTCCCAACTGCTGTTTTGAGATCTCTCCGCAAGTGTTCTATGGGATTGAGATCAGGACTCATTGCTGGCCAGTTCAGTACTCTCCAGCGCTGTGTTTTAAACCATTTCTGGGTGCTTTATGATGTGTGCTTTGGGTCATTGTCAAGCTGTAAGACCCATGACCTCTGACAGAGACCCAACTTTCTGACACAGGGCCCTACATTGCACCACATAATTCTTTGGTAGTCTTCAGATTTCAGAATGCCATTCACACAGTCAAGACATCCAGTGCCTGAAGCAACACAGCAACCCCAAAACATAAGTGAACCTCCACCATGTTTGACTGTAGGGACTGTATTATTTTCTTTAAAAGCCTCATTTCTTTTTCTGAAAACAGTAGTATTATGGGCTTTAACAAAAAACCCATAATACCTCACAGATTTGGACTGGAGGCTATCAAGTACTCTCTTGACATGTACAGTAATTATGATGAGAAGTTGAAGAGTTATCTACTCAGAGTAAGAGAATAAGAGTTATCTAGTCAGAATCAAACAAAATTGTACAGATGAGCTGGACTTTCGTAGGGAGGAGGACATTCTGAAAGTCCAACTACTTGAACGTGGTTAGTCTGAAAAAACAATTAATAGAGCATTCTTGGAGGTTAGTAGGTTGGATAGGTCGACTTTACAACAGGGACGCAACTTACAACAGCATTAAAAAATTGATGATGATAAACTCAAATTTGTCAGCTCCTATAGTCCAAAATTTAACGAAATTTGCAAAATTATTGGCAAACACTTAACTCTATTAATAGAGGAGGAGAGTTTTGAAAAACTGTGCCTAGGGTGTGTAACTTTGTTTCCAAACGTGGATGCACTTTAGGCAACATTCTAGCACCTAGCATGGTTATTTATACATCATCTGCCATGATATATATAAGCAAAATTCCATCAGATATATATAGAAATATGTATTTATGAATAAAAAGAAAATATTCTGCTATGTCGTAAGCGCAGTTGAGAATACGCAACTGGGTTTGCAAGCAAGTAGGGTGTTTTTTCTCGACTTTTATTGCTCCATTCAGTGGCGTCACTAGGCTTGGAGGCCTATTTATCAAATGTCTGTCGGACCTTATCCGACAGTGCGGATCAGGTCTGACAGACATCGCTGAATGCGTAGAGCAATACGCTCTCCATATTCAGCATTGCACCAGCATCTCTTGTGAGCTGCTGGTGCAATGCCGCCCCCTGCAGACTCGCGGCCAATCAGGGGTGTCAATCAAGCCGATCGTACTCGATCAGGTTGAATTGTGGCGATCTCTGTCCGCCTCATCAGAGCAGGCGGACAGGATTATGAAGAGAGGTCTTTAGAAACACGGGCCCTCATGCTCCATTCGGAGCTTGATAAATGGGCCTCTATGTGTCACCCGGTGCGGAAACTCATGGTGTCACACCCCCTTCTGGTAATTAATTTTTATATATACAGTATATATATATATATATATATATATATATATACTGTATATATAAAAATTATACACACATATACACATACTCACACAGTGAGTTAAAAAAAGTTATATATAACAATGTTTTATATATATATATATATATATATATATATATAGTTAAAAAACATATTTTTTTTATGCTAAACGATTGATATATTTTTTTTAAAGCGCAGCTAAGCACACACTGTCCTCAAAAGTAATTTTGAATTGAAAGCCTAAGCCTTAAGCCATTTAAAAATGACATTGGAACAGCCAATAGAATGCAAGCTCAATCCTATTGGCTGATTGGATCAACCAATAGGATCTAAGTTCAATCCAATTGGCTGATTGCATCAGCCAAAAGGATTTTTTCAACCTTAATGCCGATTGACTGATAGAATTCTATCAGCCAATCGGAATATAAGGGACGCCATCATGGATGACGTCACTTAAAGGTACCTTAATTCGTCGGGTAGTCGTCGTTGGAAGAGGATGCTCCGCGCTGTATGTCTTGAAGATGGACCCGCTCCGCGTCGGAAGGATGAAGATAGAAGATGCCATCTGGATGAAGACTTCTGCCTGTCTGGAGGACCACTTCTACCCGTCTGGAGGACCACTTCTGCCGGCTTCGTTGAGGACATCTTGCAGCTTGGATGAAGACTTCTCCCGGTAAATGAATCTTCAGGGGTTAGTGTTAAGATTTTTTAAGGGTGTATTGGGTGGGTTTTATTTTTAGGTTAGGGCTTTGGGCCGCAGTAGAGCTAAATGCCCTTTAAAGGGCAATGTCCATCCAAATGCCCTTTTCAGGGCAATGGGGAGCTTAGGTTTTTTTAGTTAGGGTTTTATTTGGGGGTTGGTTGTGTGGGTGGTGGGTTTTACTGTTGGGGGGTTGTGTGTATTTTTTACAGGTAAAAGAGCTGATTTCTTGGGGGCAATGCCCCGCAAAAAGCCCTTTTAAGGGCTATTGGTTGTTTAGTTTAGGCTATGGTTCTTTTATTTTGATAGGGCTATTAGATTAGGTGTAATTAGTTTAAAGATCTTGTAATTAGTTTTGTATTTTGTGTAATTTAGTGTTTGTTTGTTTTTTGTAATTTAGCTAATTGTATTTGATTTATTTGATTGTATTTCATTTAGGTAATTTATTTAACCCCTTAATGACCGGACCATTTTTCAATTTTCTTACCCTTAATGACAATGGCTATTTTTACATTTCTGCAGTGTTTGTGTTTAGCTGTAATTTTCCTCTTACTCATTTACTGTACCCACACATATTATATACCGTTTTTCTCGCCATTAAATGGACTTTCTAAAGATACCATTATTTTCATCATATCTTATAATTTACTATAAAAAATTTTATAAAATATGAGGAAAAAATTGAAAAAAACACACTTTTTCTAACTTTGACCCCAAAAATCTGTTACACATCTACAACCACCAAAAAACACCCATGCTAAATAGTTTCTAAATTTTGTCCTGAGTTTAGAAATACCCAATGTTTACATGATCTTTGCTTTTTTTGCAAGTTATAGAGCAATAAATACAAGTAGCACTTTGCTATTTCCAAACCACTTTTTTTCAAAATTAGCGCTAGTTACATTGGAACACTGATATCTGTCCGGAATCTCTGAATATCCCTTGACATGTATATATTTTTTTTTAGAAGACAACCCAAAGTATTGATTTATGCCCATTTTGGTATGCCACCATTTCACTGCCAAATGCAAGCAAATAAAAAAAAATCGTTCACTTTTTCACAAATTTTGTCACAAACTTTAGGTTTCTCACTGAAATTATTTACAAACAGTTTGTGCAATTATGGCACAAATGGTTGTAAATGCTTCTCTGGGATCCTCTTTGTTCAGAAATAGCAGACATATATGGCTTTGGCATTGCTTTTTGGTAATTAGAAGGCCACTAACTGCCGCTGTGCACCACACGTGTATTATGCCCAGCAATGAAGGGGTTAATTAGGGAGCTTGTAGAGACCTTGAAGGGTTAATTTTAGCTTTAGTGTAGTGTAGTAGACAACCCAAAGTATTGATCTAGGCCCATTTTGGTACATTTCATACCACCATTTCACCGCCAAATGCGAGCAAATAAAAAAAAAAGTAAAATTTTTCACAATTTTAGGTTTCTCACTGAACTTATTTACAAACAGCTTGTGCAATTATGTCACAAATGGTTGTAAATGCTTCTCTGGGATCTCCTTTGTTCAGAAATAGCAGACATATATGGCTTTGGCGTTGCTTTTTGGCAATTAGGAGGCCGCTGCTGCGCACCACACTTGTATTATGCCCAGCAGTTAAGGGGTTAATTAGGTAGCTTGTAGAGAACTTGCAGGGTTAATTTTAGCTTTAGTGTAGAGATCAGCCTCCAACCTGACACATCCCACCCCCTGATCCCTCCCAAACAGCTCTCTTCCCTCCCCCACCCCACTATTGTCCCCGCCATCTTAAGTACTGGCAGAAAGTCTGCCAGTACTAAAATAAAAGGTGTTTTTTTTTTTTTTTTTTTTTTTTTTTAATTATTCATCTGTGATGGACCCCTGCCTTAGCCCCAAACCTCCCTGATCCCCCCCAAACAGCTCTCTAACCCTCCCAACCTACCTATTTGCCACCATCTTGGGTACTGGCAGCTGTCTGCCAGTACCCAGTTTTCCCCAAAAAAGAAAGGTTGGGTTTTTTTGTTTTTTTTTTGCTTGAACAGCGGTTTTCTGTAGTGTAGCTGCCCCCCCCCCACCTAACCCCATCCCCCTACCCTAGCAGATCCTATTATTTTTTTTTTTAAAAAAAAACGTTTTCTGCCCCCCTCTCTCTTCTCTAGTCATTGGTGGCAGGGGTTGCTGCGCGCGCGCACACACACACACATGCACGCGCGCGCGCCTGCAGGCCCCCCCTCCGCACGCTCCCAGCATCCGGCGTGCACAAAGCACTTGAAGGAACCGGATGCCGGGGAGCGATGGGCCGCCCACCGCCTCCCTTGTAAGCTCCCACCATCCCATGCTTTTTAAAGGGTATTGCAGGATGCCTCAATATCGAGGCATCACTGCAATACCCTGAGAGCTGCTGGAAGCGATTGCGATCGCTTCTAGCACTCTCTTAGACAACTGACTTACCAGGTACGTCAGTTTTTGCAGGACGTACCTGGTACGTCAGTTGTCATTAAGGGGTTAATTGTAGTGTAGTGTTAGGTGTTAGTGTAAATTAGGTTAGGTTTTATTTTACAGGTAAATTTGTATTTATTTTAGCTAGGTAGTTATTAAATAGTTAATAACTATTTAGTAACTATTCTACCTAGTTAAAATAAATACAAACTTGCCTGTGAAATAAAAATAAACCCTAAGCTAGATACAATGTAACTATTAGTTATATTGCAGCTAGCTTATGGTTTATTTTATAGGTAAGTATTTAGTTCTAAATAGGAATAATGTAGTTAATGATAGTAATTTTATTTAGATTTATTTAAATTATATTTAAGTTAGGGGGGTTAGGGTTAGACTTAGGTTTAGGGGTTAATAAATTTAGAATAGTGGCGGCGACGTTGGGGGCGGCAGATTAGGGGTTAATAAATGTAGGTAGGTTGCGGTGACATTTGGGGAGGGAGATTAGGGGTTAATAAATATAATGTTGGTGGCGGCGATGTCCGGTGTGACAGATTAGGGGTTAATAAGTGTAAGATTAGGGGTGTTCACTTCTTGCCTTTTAACGCCAGGTTTATAAAAACCTGTAATACCAGCGCTGTAGGGAAGTGAGCGGTGAGAATAAAGTGCAAGTTAGCACTGCAATAATCTGGCCGCATGATAATAGCAAATATAAAGAAATGTCTGTGAGAAATGTCCTCTGTGGTGATGTCCAAAGATAATTGATCCCCAAAATGCATAATATCCTGAAATATTGTCCCCAAAAAAATGTAGCAAGGATGAAAAAGTGAAAAAAATTATGAAAAAAATAAAGAAAAAAAGAAAAATAGAAAAAAATCAATAAAATAATCTCCTTGTAGATTCCAAAAAGCCTTGCCCAAGTAAGATTTCATCTCATTATATACCTGTGTAAATCTTTTTGCGTTAACTCACAAAAAATGTCTTTTATACTACTAAAACACCAACATACGCCTCACTATTATTGATGCTTGGGTGGCAGCTAGAGATACAATACACATTTAACAAAAATATGTCCCATATACACGATGCTGATTGCTAGCTGGCCCACTATTCTCTAGTTAGAGTTGATACCTGCATCTAATACCCAAAACATAAGTTGATGACCCAGCCCCTAACGGGTATGTCTCACTCTTATTTAGCTGTAGGCCAGTGGTTTTCACATCAGACCTTATATCAGTCACAATATTATCCACAACTCCAGCTACTGAATTATACGCTTTTATGGGTTATGATTCATGATATCCCCCAAACCCAAACATAGGATTTAGCATACTAAGCCTTACCAATAATAGTGTTTTAGTGGTTTGCCTTCCTTTTTCTTTTCTTTTTTACCTCCATCTAAGATTTGGATCTCACCCCTTCTATAGTTGTTAAAGCTAAGTGTTACTCTAAGTTATTGGCTAGTTGTATATTACTCACTGCTATGTCATCTCCTTAATTCCAGACTACAAATGTCAATTTATCAGTCATTTCACTTCTCACCAGTGTCAGATCCTAGTTAACTTCTTTTTTTCAGTGGTCCATGAGTGACCGTTTATATCATTTAAGGCCCTCCCCGGTGACATATCTCGTCATCTGGGTACAAGAGTGACCATGTGCAGTTAGAGAGGTGATACAACCCTATAAAAGACGAGATTTCATAGTATTATGTTCATTTGCATTGCTATTGTTGAAAAAAGTTAGATTGTTCACAAATAGATGAATGCCTAGAAAATTTATTATTATTATCATTCATTTGTAAAGAGCTGCCAAATTCGTTAGTGCTGGGTACAGTGATAGGGGTATACAATGACAAAGATTTGTGATACAATACAAAACATAACAAAACTAAACAAATCTAGTACAGGAGGAAAAGGACCCTGCTCCAGAGAGCCCACAGTCTATAGGTTAAGGGTACAGAGATATAAGGTTGGGGTAGCTTGTTACATTGGTTGTAGTTGCAGCAGTGAGTCAGGCAGTTCATGTACATGTATTAGTTTGGCTCGGATGAGGGATGGAGGAGAGATGGTAAGCCTCTCTGAATAGGTGGGTTTTCAAGGAGCGTCTGAAGCTATACAAGGTTGGAGACAGTCTTATGGAGCGGGGTAGAGAGTTCCAGAGGACAGGAGCAGCACGTGCAAAGTCTTGGAGGCGGGAGTGGGACGTAGAGATAACAGGAGTGTAGAGACGTAGGTCAGAGGTTGATCGAAGAGGACGGGATGGGGAATATTTCATGATGAGAGAGGAAATATAGTTGTGAGTTAGACTGTTGAGTGCTTTGTAAGTTAGGGTTAATACTTTAAATTGTATTCTGGAGTGTATGGGGAGCCAGTGTAGGGAATGGCAGAGCGGAGCAGCTGATGTAGATCAGTGACTTAGGTGGATGAGTCTAGCTGAAGCATTCATAATAGATTGGATCGAGGAGAGGCGGTGTTTTGGAAGGCCATTTAGGAGTAGATTGCAATAATCAATGTGTGACAAAATGAGGGAATGAATAAGTATTTTTGTATTCCCATTAGGATGGGACGAATTCTGGAAATTTTGTGTAGGTGTGAACGGCAGGATTTGGTAAGCGCTTGTATATGTGGGTTGAATGTGAGTTCTGAGTCTAGTGTGACCCCAAGACAGTGGACCTGGGGTGAGGTGTTGAGAATAGAGCCTCCAACCGACAGAGAAATGTCAGGTGTTGGATGTCTCGAAGAGGGGGGATAAGAAGCAGCTCAGTTTTGGACAGATTGAGTTAGAGATAGTGTGAAGACATCCAAGAGGAAATTGCAGAGAGGCAGTCAGAAATCTGGTTGAGTAAAGAAGGAGAGATATCGGGAGAGGAAAGATAGATTTGGGTATCACCAGCATACAAGTAGTACTGGATTCCAAAGGAGGCTATAAGTTTTCCAAGGCAGGATGTATGGAGAGAGAAAAGCAAGGGGCCCAAGACAGAGCCTTGCGGTACTCCAACTGAGAGAGGCATAGGATCACAAGATATGTTGTTAAAGGAAACTGAAAACGAGTGGTTTCATGCAAACCAGGAGAGGGCTGTGTCTCGGATGCCAAATAAATGTAGAGATTTAATGTCCCCACCCACAAGAGGGGAATGAGAAACCATGTTAAAACATGTTGAAAAGCATCAATATCCCCTACGATTGTAGAAAAAAAAATACAAGATTTTGCCTGCATTGGGGTTTTAGGTGTGGGCACTTGTTGTTATGTGTAGTGTTAAATTTATTTGGATGGGCTTTAGCAATTTGCAGGTGCGGGTGTTAGATTTGTTAGGTATAAACCTCCACTTAACAAAACAATACAAAAGCCATATCACTGTTGGTTTGTATGCAATCAAAACCTGGGTATCTAAAAAAATAAAATAATAATAACATCTTTATATTGCATCCCAGACCTGGTGCTAACAAACTATGGGCAATATTACAAGTTGCGCAGTGTATTTGAAGTTCTAAAAATTAGTAATTGCTCAGTTTTCAGAGCAACAAAGTTAATAATGAAAATATATTGCAAAGTTGTTTCATTATGCATTGCTAAAATCTTTATATAAAAAAGTGTTTACTGTATCTATAACACTGGCTGCCCTGACCCAATACAGGTAGCCCTCAGTTTACGCCGGGGTTAGGGAATGGTTGTAAATCAAAACCGTTGTAAATTGAAACCCAGTTTATAATGTAAGTCAATGGGAAGTGGGGGAGATAGGTTCCAGGCCCCTCTCAAAATTGTCATAAGTAACACTTAATACATTATTTTTAAAGCTTTGAAATGAAGACTTTAAATGCTAAACAGCATTATAAACCTAATAAAATAATCACACAACACAGAATATATAATTAAACTAAGTTAAATGAACAAAAACATTTGCTAATCAACATTATAAACATAATAAAATAATCACACAACACAGACTTCACTTGCATTTTTCTGCGAACAGTTCTTTCTATGCATTACAATCTGGACTGATTTATAGACAGGAAGATCTTGTTCCTTTGAAATCTGCTCGATAGCTCAGGTCTGGTTAAACTGATTAATTTCAACTTGCTTGGCTTTGCAGCAACACAAGCGGACAGCTCCACCTACTGGCTATTTTATGAAATGCAGTGCTTCTCAATGCTTTTCAATAGCAGTCACATGACTGGAAAAAAAGGTTCTTATTCTGAAACAGTGTAAATTGAACCGTTGTAAACCGAGGGCCACCTACTTTGCCCGGTCCCTTATTGCTTTTCACCCTAACAGCCCCAGGGTTTGCACTTTAATTAACTCCTAACTAAATTAACTTAACTAATAAAGGGACATTAAACCCATAAAAAAATATTGTAAATATGGAAAGAATTAATAAAAAGCCATTAGAATGCCTAATAGGCATGTATTTTCAATACTACCATTAATGTGTAGATATTTGGAATGATAAATTCTATTCTTTACACGCCCTCCATGTGGCTTATTATACATAGCCAACCACGGAGGTCTTTACAGGAAGCCCTCAGAAGCACGCACCACTATCTTTTATTCTACAGATTCTGCACGGTGGGACATCATCATCGCTCTGTGCACACGCAATCCACATGCACAGCGTTTGTCACGTGACACTACAGACCTGAGCACGCCAGCAGAAAGAGTAATATTTCCATTGCGCATGCGATCTAGAGCGCACATTTACTAATTAATTATGCATTTAGCTCATTTAAATATGAGCTGTGATTGGCGCTTGCTGCTGGCTCATTACAGGGAGTTCAGCAAGGGGCTGTCTAGCTGGAGCAAACAGACGATTGATGCGCTCTACAAGATAAGCAATATCTAGCTAAGGATTTAACTTTGATAAAATGTATTATGGCAAAAATGTTATTTAAACTACCTTTAGTGTAGTCCCTAAATATGATTGTACTGAATTTATGACCCTTTAACTCCCACTATAAACCCTACCACTACCATTATTAATCTTTTATAGACACTCCCTCAATTATATGTATAAAATGTTAAGTATTCCTGATTTATTAATTGACCAATCAGGATTAAGGTGGAAGAACTTGCATAATTGAGCTATCCAACTTAAAGGGACAGTCTACACCAGATTTTTTTTATTGTTTTAAAAGATAGATAATCCCTTTATTCCCCATTCCCCAGTTTTGCATAACCAACACAATTATATTTATATACTTTTTACCTCTGTGATTATCTAAGCCTCTGCAAACTGCCCCTTTATTTCAGTTCTTTCGACAGACTTGCAGTTTAGCCAATCAGCGCTGGCTTCCAGGTAACTTAACGGGCATGAGCACAGTGTTATCTATATGAAACACATGAACTAACACCCTCTAGTGGTAAAAAACTGTTAAAATGCATTCTAAAAAAGAGGCGGCCTTCAAGGTCTAAGAAATTAGCATATGAACCTCCTAGGTTAAGCTTTCAACTAAGAATACCAAGAGAACAAAGTAAAATTGGTGATAAAAGTAAATTGGAATTATTTTTAAAATGACATGCCCTATCTGAATCATGAAAGTTTATTTTGGACGAGACTGTCCCTTTAACCGATTTTATTATTATTATTATCGGTTATTTGTAGAGCACCAACAGATTTCGCAGCGCTGATAGTTGTTCCCTGCCAATCTTGAGGGTTGTATGTCTTGTGTTAGATTCTTGTCTCTCAGTTTTAAACACTATTTCTGGTTAGGTCATTTGATACACTGTTCTTGGCAGATCAGCCTTTAAGGCACACAAAGGTAATTTGTTTTATTTTGTGGAAGAGAGCACAATTTAAAATGTTTTCTTCTGTTTTGTGAAACAGCTGTTC